>NC_025691.1:26269612-26329344 GCF_000633955.1 Camelina sativa
GCAGAGACCTGAATGTCGTCTTTGGCTTCTATATACTGAACCGTCTCTGAGTCACTCTTGAAGACTCTACCTTCAGGAGTTTTGGTTGAAGACTTGCTCCCACAATCAATGAGAATGTCATCAGCCGGTTTAAAACCAGCGGTTGGGCCACCACCGATGGGAGCCGCTGAAGCTAGGCCGGTTAAGAAGAGGAGGACGGTGAACAAGAGAGTCATGAAGGGCCTGGAAGAATAATCTAAGACAAGACACATTGGTATATTTGGTTTCTTTGTTATCTCCATCCCTCCTTCGTGGGGGAAGAGAGAGAAGAGAGCAGAGAAGAATGAGGAGTAAAATGAAAAGACGAAAGGAAACGAGATTGTTGGGATGCTTGTGGTTGAAGAAAGATCGAGAGAAAAAAGAAAGGATGAGTAGTTGTTTATATGTGTGGCTTGTTTTCTTATTTGTGTTTTGGTTATAATTAGTGAATGTTTATTTTTAGTTAACTGTTAAATTGACACAATTAAGCCAATACAAAACAAACTATGATTTCAAGGGGACTACTGCCAAGTCCTTGTAGATGTTATTTTTGATCATGGCCATCGTCGAGAAACTCATGCAAAGATATCATCAGTATATGAGACCGCACATGTAATAGATGAAAGGGACCGTCCTAACTTTCGACTCTGAGAAATGTGAGAATAAGTATCGATAAATAAGTATAGAAAATATTAAGACAATCTCGTGGCACGAATTCATTTCATAAACACACTCGACTAGTAAAACATTAAAAATGAAAACATACGAACAAACGTAGGAGTTTTACTAATATAGCCAAAATCCAGTAAGTTTCAAGATCAGTGCAGACATCTTTCACTTTTTTAGTCTCTACCGTTCTATCTTACTTTCCATTGTAGCCTCTGAAACAAAGCTGAGGTCCAGTACTCGTAGGTCGCACTAATTTCAAACTCTCCGGTTGAGAGTTAAGGTATATGTTATGCTTGCTGCATAGCATTATTTTTGTTTCTTTGTTTTTGGCAGAAAAAGGGTGTTTCATTTTTGGAAATTCTTGAATATTAATTCGACCGTTGTTAATTGAGAAAAATGCAATATACAATCCATTTTTATATAAATAAAACAAAGACATGATCAAACGATTGTCACATTCACAAACTGCAAACACATTTGAACTCGACTAGACCACATATATATATATGACTGACAAGTGACCATGGGCCTTTTTATTCATGAAATGATGAAAATTAAGTTCATCGGATTGGTGTTCATGGGTGGTTGTGGTTGTGGTGGCCGGGAAGTTTGTCCTTGATCTTCTCGAGAATGCCCTTCTTCTCGTGGTGTTCCGTGGTCGTGGTAGTGGTGGTAGTAGGTCCGGTGGTCGTGGCTGTGGCGGGTGTTTGTTCATCCTTGTGCTTACCGCTACTAAATTTCTCTTTGATTTTCTCCTTTATGCTCTTCTTCCTCCTCCCTCCTTGCCCGTCGTCCTCCTATTCCAGGATCATGTATATATATGTATACTCGTTAACTATTTATACATGAAAAGGAAACCGTGTTTAAGAAAAGGCTTTTGTTCACTTTTAATGTTTGAAAACCCTTAACGTACATACTTGGTCTTTTGGTACTATATATATTTTTGTGTTTCAAAAACAATTATGACATATTTGGAAAGCAAAACAAAAAACCCTGATGAGAATAGCGGGAAATCAGTATCTACATATAGAATGAGAATCTCACCGAGCTAGAGCTAGATGAACTTCCAGACCGACGAAGATGCTCTTCAAGCGAGCCATGGTGTTGCTGCCCTGTGGTGGTTGAGCCATGGTGTTGCTGTCCTGTGGTGGTTGCTCCGGTACCTGCGGCTACTCCTGTCGCGGTAGCAGCAGTGGCAGCGGCTGCTGGACCAACTGCCGAATGCGTTCCCGTAGAGACCGGATGTGTTCCGGTAATGGTGCTAGTAGGGTGCTCTGCAATGTCACTGGTGGTACTATCCCTATACAGTTGTTGTTGGGCGGAGGTAGCAACGCCGGTTAGGTGCATGGGGTTACCGAACTCATCAGTGAGCTGGACCGGGTTACCATGTTCGTCGGTTAGATGGATTGGGTTTCCTCTTTCGTCCCTCAAATCAGCCATTGTCAACAAGTAGTTCCTTCTTTTGAAGTGATTTTGCACGATAAGATTCTCAAGTGCTGCTTAGAATACTACGTTTGCGGTTGAACAAGCGCGTACATATTATATATAAAATGTTAACCTGCATGTGGTTATGAGACGTGGCGTATTTAATGTGAAATATTTTGACACGCACGGTTAGAAGAGGAGTACTACGTGTCATGTGTGTGCTTTAATACGAATACGTCACGAATCCGACATAATAGCGTCCAGTGGCGGATCCAGAACTAAAATTAACATGGGGCATATATAATTTTTTTTGATATAATAGTTATATTTTTTTTTTGCATCTCATATTTTTAAAATTTAAGTTTCTAAAAAACTTAAAAAATTCAACTTTTTTTATAAGGAATATTATTTTACATTTTTGAAATCTAAATTGAATCAAAAATTGATCTATTAAATTTATTAGATGTAATTATTAATATTTTAGAAAGTACAAAAGCAAATAACGAAATTAACTTGTGTATTTTGGAATATAAGTAAAAAAGAAAGAAAAAATGTAATTAATAACTAATTAAAAATGTAAGAAATAAAAGAAAAAAATTGTACATACAAAATGAAAATATAAAACGTGGCATAATAAATAAAAAACAAATGATATTGGAAATATGAAATACATCATCCCTAACATCTACTCGGACACTAATAGTTATTTGATCTAATAAGGTATAACAAACAATAGGTAATCTTTTTTTATATATCATTAGCATGGAGCACCTGCCCCACCTAGTCCCTCTTTCGATCCGCTCCTGATAGCGTCTTCTCTTTTTGATAAATTCGATAGAGAACAACGTTATCTTCTTCGTAATCGTGAGGTACGTGTTTTCTATGTTGTAAGGACAGATATGTAAATGATTTGGATCACGGGCCTGGTACCGCTAAAGAAGGTCGGTGTTCTTCGTTTTAAATATTTTCAAGACCAAACGTTACGAGTTAGCTGATTGGTGATTCCAAGTTTCCGACTTACAGTTACATGTTACTACATGGGTGGAAAGCCGTGGATACACAATACAACATACGCATATTTAGTTTCGTATTATATTAGCTTTGCTAGTTGCTACAAATTTAGTTCCAGGTTTTTCTGTTTTTTGTCTAACTACTTTTGGTTTTAGGAAACTAAAATTTTTCTATTAAAAAAAAAGGTCTACATAAGAAGACTACATTATAAGAAAATTTCTTGTAACCAAATATTTCCACAAAATCAGAGGAATAGTATTCGGTTACCAGTATTAATTAACGAATAGCATTGTTTCTTTTAAAACGTATAATACAGCATTATATAATTATATGAATTCCTTGATCCAATTAACCCACAGTCAGATAACTTTTACCTTATCCTATAATAATTATTATATTTACATGTGTAAAAATTTGGGAATGCACCAAACCAGAAAAAGAAAGGGAGAAAGAAAGTTTTTTCTCGAGACTTGGGAGATAAATTCTATGACGTGCACACAAACAAGTGTGTATCGTTCATTCGTTTGGTAAAGTATCCCTAGCTTACGAAGAGAAACACCACCTAGAATCTGCAACAAGATTCAATAATCATCAATGTTTTCTTTACTTGTGTGACTCGTTGGTTTGAGCCATAACCTTCTGGTGCATAAGGTGATGCTTGTAGGGAGATGCTTACAGTTTCAAAGTTTGCTAGATTTGGTCCAGAAGAAGCCTTTCTTTCTGAGAGATTGATTCTCTTTTGGGGATTTAACATTGTTACTTCTGGACCCGAAAGAGAAGTGTCTTGCAAGGAAAGGCTTTGGGGAATAGTTTCTTAAGCTCGAACTCGATACTAGCTTTGGGGCTTTACCTTTGTATCCTGCCACCACCGCCTTGTGGTTGTGATCAAACATGACAAAGTCATCGCTGTCCACAACGCGGTTCCTTAGTCTCTTGTTTTGTCTAGCTTTCATATCCAAATCCGCCTTCAACGCTTTTTCCGACAACTTGAATGTTTTCTTCTCCCCCAGAGTGCAAATGGGACAATGAGGGTCGAATTTGTCAACTTCAGGTGTCATCTGCTCTAAACACTCTGAATGATAGACGTGCCCACAAGCTAGAATTGCAGCTACAGAGAGCTCATTAGTGGCAAAGATCTTCTGGCTACTCAACAAAGATTTTTCAGACAAGGATCTCAAGCAAGCACCACAGTTTTGCTGATCACTGGACTTTCTGTTTCCTTGATGGTCTATCTTGTCACGACGAAGCCCAAAGAACTCGTTATCGTAAGAGCAAGACTCTCTGCGAGAATGTGCCATCATTTCGGAAAAGGCTTGCATGGACCAACCATCAGACTGAGATTCATTCCCCAGCCTCTCTTCAGTTGCTGAGCTTCTTCTACTTGGTGAGGCAAATCCAAGGATTTGACCATCTGAGACTTGTTTTGATAGATGAGGGCGAGGTGACAGCTTTAATGTCGATGAACTAGCAGGTGGCATTGGCAAGTGGCTCTGGGATGACAATGGTGACGTTGAGAAGGATGATGCTTGAGAAGCCAATGAAAGAGACCGTTTTGCAGGAGATGGATAATAAGCAGGGTTGGTTGAATCATTTGTTTTCCGGGTGGTCTACAACAGTAAAATAGGGGTCATATTAACAGAGTTACATGGCAGATATATATAGCTAGCAGTGAAACAAAGGCTTTTAGTTTTTTACCTGTTCAGAGACGGTGTCAATGGATGCAATTCCTGAAAAAGACTGATCTGCCACAACAATAATATGACGTCATAACACGGAAAAGTCATAGCTTAACGATAAAAATGGGTGGAGACCAATCAAAGCAAGTCAAGAAGCAAACAAGAGAACAGTTTTATGTCAACAAACACATCAAAATGCCCATCAACAGTTTCTGTAGAAAAGTAATCCTAAATTCCAAGAAGGTGCCTACAATTTCCTCTAAAGTCGTCCATAGTTTTTGACAAATCAAACACAACAAGCATGTCTAAAGGGTCGAAATTTTTTTTACCAGAAGCAGGAGATTTCTGCCATGACAGCGCCTGAAAATTGTCCAAAGGGGAGCCTTGTGATGATGATACGAAAGCAGATTCGGATTTGACATCAGACATATCGTTACGACTAATTCCATCAGATAACCAACTGACAGAGGTCTCTTCACCTGCCACTCGTCCTCGATTATCCCACCGGAAGCTCCAGTTAGGAGAATACCTCAAATTGTTTCTTTGCAAATTCTCAACTGCTGATGTAGTATTAGGCAACACCATTTTGTCTCGAGCAGCAACACAACAAGCATTCCCCATAACTTGAACCGTATCGTTGAAAAGAAAAAACTACTCAGCACCACCGCACAAAAAGACACTCCCGGATAGATGTTTTGGTGCATAAAACCACCTCAAAACCTTCCAAGAAACAAAAATTTCAGAAACTCAATAAGAATCAATTTTGACTATAAAATCCTAAAAAACCTACAGGTTCTAACAGAAGCAGCTAGTAAAACCCCAAAACATCAGTCCAATCACAAAAAAAAAACACCATGGATAAGAAGAGCTTACCATTCACCTACACAGTAAGTCAGTAACTTAAAACTGGCCATGGCCAAGATATATAAAGTTAGAAGTAGAAGCACCAAATCAAAAAATACAAGGTTTAAGATAGAATCAAATCGAGCCATTCGTTGCTCACTAACATGTCTACTACTACCTTCACTAAGAAATTCCCAAAAAAAAAAAATTTAGGACACCAAAAATAGCAATTGAATCGGGCAAAATATCAACAAACAAGTCACATAACTAAACAGATCCGCGATTAGGGCCAAGGAACTTGCAAAACAAGTTGAGATTACCCTAAAATAGAAACAAAAACCCTAAAAAGAAAAAAAAAAAAAAAAAAAAAAAACAACAATTCAGTATGTGAGACGAAAGGTGACGAGCACCAAACCTGCTCTGGGAAGTCGCCGGAAAACAAAATGAAAACGAAGACACAATTTCACATAGCTAGAGAGAGAGAGAGTGCTGTGGGAATTTTTTAGAGTGAGAAAAAAACTTAAAGCACTGCGAGGTTCTGCTTTCTTCTTCTCTCTCTCCCTCCCTCCCTCCCTCCCTCTTGAGAAAAGGGGAAAGAGACGATTCCAAGTCTTCCCTGACGTCTTTAATTAACGCCGTCTGATTCCGGTTAGACCCGTGTAAACCGGACCAAATTAAAAGATCGAGTAATTTACATTTTTAGTTTAGATTAAATCTTTGTTTTTTAGTGAAATTGGAAATTTTTCCATTATAGTTTCATTTGTATTTAATTTGGATTAGGAAAAAGGACAAGTTAGATTGGTCTTCGGTTTGATAGAACCAAACATTTATGGTTTTGACTTATGGTTGTGAGACCGTCCGTTAGTTTTAGCGGAACTTAAGTAAGCGACGTAAAGACAGACGGATGCCACGTCATTTTAGCAAGACAACAAAAAATTGGAAGGTGGCGTCAACTATAACGGAGTGACGTCGGTGAAGTTGGACGGTTGGGTTGCCAAATTGAAACATTATAGTTTATGAAGGACTAAAATAGAAATATAAAAAGTCCTCTGTAGTGTATGTATGATATTGATATCTAAAGTTTTTCTTACAGAAAAGTACGTTTGGAGCTTAGTGAGGGCAACGCGTAAAGGATCAAAGGGGAATAAAAAGTCCACATAAACACGCCTTATTTATACTCTCTTTTGTTGTCGGTCAAGCCTAAAACACGCAGTTCCAAGTTCCAACAACAAACAAAATAATTATAAAAATGTAGAGTTTTGTATCTTGCAGAAGTTGTTGGGGTTTGATTGATGAGATCACCTAACAAACACCTCTAAGATCTTGTCATAGCTAAGTTCGAATCTGAATTATGAGAGTTGTGAACAATAATATGGAAATAATAAAGAAGAAGAGACAGGACTAATTTTAACGAGTATCTGATAAGAATAACAATGTATTCAACTACACAAGAAAAAGTTCAATCTCTACAAAACTGGGGAAATGCAACTTCATCCAAATAAAAAAGATAAGAGAAACAACATATTCAATTAATAGGTTTCAAGACGTCGCCTTTGAAGAACCTCCGGTGTCCTGTTGTTTCACGGCGGGTTCGCGACGCAAGCTGCTTCCTCTCGTGTACGGCTTCTTAGCACCCTTTAAAAAGAGAAACATAAGAGTATTTACAGTCTTAGATATAATAAGAGTAGGTTTCTCAAGATTCAAATGCAACACAGAATCTTAAATATATATATTAACCCAATGATCGTTTCTATTTTATGTTAAGTTACGAACCCTTTTCTTCTTGCTCACCTGGAAGATCGTTCCAAGTTTCTTCAATCCTATGGCACGAGCTCGAAGAACATCCTTGGAAACACTTGGATCTTTAAGCACCTACATGTGTGTGGGAGAGAGAGACAAATAAATAATATGATTACTTAAGAGAAATTGATCATTACTACCAAAAAAAAAAAACATGGTCATATATGATGAATCTTAGTATCTTACAGAATTGCAAACACGAGAAAGAGTGGATTCGATGTCGAGAACATTGATTTGCCAAAGAGATTGAAGCAAAGCATCCATTTTAGCTTCAATGGCTTTCTGAATATGCTCCTCTTTGTTCTCTCCTTGGTGTTCATTCAATCTGTTCACTTCATCCTGCAACTGAAGTAACGAAACCGCACCTACATATCCGAAACACAATGTCATCCAGAGTAAGTAAGTAACGATTTTGTTCAGTTAGAAAACCAAGAGGTCTTTTTGCTTTATTTGCTAGTTGTTTCTATACCAGAAGCAGCCATCACTTGAGATTTCATATGGTGGCCTTTGTCACGCACCCATTCCGCTAAGAACGGCACTTTCATAAATCTCTTGTCTTTACCAATTTCTTTAGCAGCTTTTCTTGTGTAAATGTAACCAATTGTATGCATCATCGCCTCTCCGAAACCTTAAACAGTGTCAAAGCAAGATTTATGAAATCATTTTCAGTTTATACAACGTTACCACTGACCTTTCTTGTTTTTTTTAGAGCTAATAAAATGCAAAAGAATTTATTTTATTACCGGCAGAGGAAAGCCGCTTTGCCTCTTCGTTAGCCCATTCGATAAATTCATCGGTTCGTCCTTCCACAAACGGTTCAAGTTTGTTTTTCAATGTAGCGGCGAGCTTGTCTTCCCTCTCCTTTTGTAGAGCCTGCACAGAGTTCCCACATAAATTAAATACATGGAGATGAGTAACTAAACATATTGACGAATTATATAGAATAGAAGGTTAAAAAAAAAAAAAAAAAGCAATGTACTTTGATCTTGTCTTGAAGCATTTGCTTTCTGATTTCAGGCTCATATGATTCCAAGTCAGCTTCGATTGATGCCAAATAAGCAAGTGCAAGCTGCCCAATGTATTCTTCAAAGACTTCGCTTCCGAAAAGCATACCAAATACAGCTGCAGGATCAACCATTGCATCCCTGACATAAGAAAAAAAGTTATCAAGCTACACTCGTTCACAAATAGATGATAAAGTTTGTATAAGTACAGAGAGGGAAAAACATACTGTTGAACCCCTTCTTTGCCATATTTGTCATAAGCTGCTCGCTTCTCCGGATTGCTCAGAACCTGATAAGCCTCGCCTAAAACCTTTTTCATTCATGAAAGCAACAAAAGACATGAGATTTGTTGGAAAAACTTTGTGAAGTTAAGCCAGTATACAAACAGACAAAGAGACCCTGGAAACAAAAATAGTAACCAATCTGACAAAACACCTAAATAAAATGTCTTGATTCACCTGAAAGTTTTTAGCAGCTTGAGGGTCTCCAGGGTTCTTGTCAGGATGAACTTTCCTAGCCTGAAGAACAAAAGACACCCAAGATATACATTCACAATCAAAATGTCACATTATCATAAAAAGACCAAACAAACTGAAAGCAGAGTTTTTATTTTATTTTTTCCCAAAAAGACAGTACTTTTAAGTAGTAAGCCTTTTTAATGTCAGCATCTGAAGCATCAGTTTTGACGTCTAAGATCTCGTAGTACTCATTCTCCTTCACCATACCTTTTTTCTCTAAAACAATATGAAACAAAACACAAGTCAAGACCCAAGTTTTAAAATTTGATCCCAATATCAAATGTTACCGATTTATTTCCCCAGTTTTCCTGTGATCATTCGAAAGGGGACAAATTCCGATTTCCAGATCTTATAGGAAAAAAAAACCCAGAATTGGGGGGATTCAGTTTTTTTGAGTGACGAGAGATCATATGAATCGAGAAAAAAAACAGAGGAGAAAAAAGGCAGAAACTTACTGATCGTGGAGAATTGTAAATGAGAGAGGGCACAATAATATCTCGATTCTAGTTAGCGAAATTGTGAAAGGTTTCTTTTTATACGATGAAGAGAAGAGTAAGCAAGCAAAGCAATACAACGATCTGTATCCTTGTCAGAGTTTACGGTTTTGGTCTTCTTGATATTCCAAACGTGTGACCGTGTTTACACACATCTCTCTCAATAAATAATGCACACGTGTCCGAGGATCGTCCGACTGAAAACAATGAGCCCATGGAGAATCGAACCCGGCCTCTGTAGAAGCGAAGAAAGAACAGGACCCAATAACCACTACGCTATGAGTCAGTCTTAGAGGAGTCTATTTTTAAAAAAATAAGCTGTTTCTTTTGCATCTCTTATCTCAGCTTCGATCGTTGGAACTTCCAAGGTAAAATAAGATTCCCAACGAAATTGATCTTTTTTGTATGTGTGGATTAGGATATACAAGTACGAGAAACCAACGTTCTGAATAAGTATAACTGGACCAAAAATTTGAATTGAGATACTTTAGTAATATGTTCATGATGACTAAAAAAACTGTGCAAAAAATTGTTAATATTTCTGTGCTGCTGTCTGATCATATATCCATTATGTAGACCCTCGTTTGAGCCAGGTACTATGAGACTTTTGAGCTCTATGTCGAGTTCCACGATTAGTAAGACGTCGAGCTCCACGATTAGTAAGACGTCGAGCTCCACGATTAGTAAGACGTCGAGCTCCACGATTTGTAAGACGTAATTGATTATGAAAAGGACGAAAACCCGTCTGGAATGATTTCCTCAAACGTTTGCTCTATGGATAATATAATCTTCTCCCTACAAGATGTATATGGTTATTTTGCCAGCTTTAGACACTACCAAAGTCCGTAAAACCAATTTCATCTTGCTTTCTCCCACAGGTGATGATTACTACGACGATGATGAGGTTATAAGAGTGATGCCCAGGATTTTAGGCAATTAGCAAGACAAATTTCTGATTTAAAAAAATGTGGTGAATGTAGAATGTGTTAAGCCAATCTTCACATTAAAGTCATTACTATACATATATTGTACTCCCTCTGTATCATAAAGGATGATTTTCTAGTACTTTTTCTTGTATCACAAAGAATGAATTTTCGTATACTTTTATTAATTAATGCTAAAAAATGTAAATTTCAAGAACCATTAAATGAGAATTTAAAAGTTTGATGAAATACTATTGGTTAATAATTATAAAATATTTTATTATAAATAAATAATACACTTATTACTAAACATTAAATGTTTTTCTTAATTCATGTAAAAATCTTAAAATATCATCTATTATAATTCCGAAGGAATATATATTTACCCTAACTAGATGCATTGTGTGGTTAGTTAATTTTATTGAATTAAATTCATTGGTGTGTTGTTGAATTATAATAGCAATGATTGATAAAACATTTCAACCAGAACGTACTAATCAATCATCACTCAATTGATCATTGTTGGATCGACGAATTCTAATCCGAAAGTCAATGTTTCTTGCTGTTAGATTCAATTAACGAACCTTCTCTACTTTTTTTTTATTGTTAATTTATTTTTTTTGTGTGTTAAAATTCAGTTCTGTGTTTGATGATGATTTTGTAGTATATATTGTCAAAGTATACAAAAATTTAGTAATTAATTAATTAATATTCCAACTAGAATTGGGAAGGCCTAATGACCGTTGACCCTTCCTTTAATTGCTCCGTATTTATTTGAAGAAAATCTGTAATCAATCCTTCGCTACTCGCCACGTGTTGTGTAGGTCCCATGGTACGCGCAGTGATGAAAAGTTTACGTTTGGCCCCTTAATTTATGAAAATTGCACATTTCACTCCCAACTTCTTTTAATTGTCAAAGCTAAACAACCCATTGACTCATATCAAAATATTAAAATCATACCAGTTAAACAGATGTATATATTCAACATTAGTATCTTCTACCGATATATCATTGCATTCTAATTTATTTTAGCTTTACACTCTCAAAACGTATTCTTTTCGAATAATAAGATATTGTTTAAAAACTTTACCTTACTAATTATATTGCATTACCGACACATACTGTTTGTATCAATCCATATTTAACATATGGATCTAGTCGAATTGGACTACAAACTCTTCCGAAATAGTATTTGCACCAATGTTGAAATGAAAGAAAACAAATCTAAAAATCTAAATTTTAAAATAATCCAAATTAAGTGGGGTCATAATGTAAAGAATATTTCATTCTCCACCTTCTCTTTTGTCGTCTCTCTTTCTTTTTTTCCAACAAAAACTAAAAGGGTAATTAAATACTAGTATTTGTCGTTTTGTTGGCGGAATTATCAGTTAGTCTTTTTTACTTAAATTAAAAAAAATGTTATAAATTGTTTTAAAATTCTTACAGGTCTATTTGTCCATAGATCCATTAAACTATTTTACCCGTGGCCATTAGTGACCGTACGATCTTCTTCGGTTGATGATGACTAGAGCAACCTCTGCACTTTAAATGTTTCTCCATATTTAATTATAATTTAATATTAATCCAAATACACCCCAACATTATGCTAATTTTGCATATTTAATCTAAAACTAGTTTTGGTGACATATTTTACTTGCTCAGATTTTAATTGTTCGTTTTTGAATATTTTCGATTAAATTGTCTAGGATCCATTTATTTTATTTTATTATATTCGAGATTAACTCGGTTTAGATACTCAATTTTGAAAATATTTTTAAAATTGTTTATTTTTTAAAAATTGCTTTAGTTTTGATTTTTGACAAACATAATTAAAGAATTTAATATCATATTTTAAGTATTATGGCTATTTTGATCTAAAATAGTTGATATTTTTGGGTATATATTTTAATTTTTGATAACGGAATTATATCAAATTTATATATAATGAAATGGTATATCTTAGATATAAAATTGTAGGATATTTTAGATATTCAAGATTGGTTTGGGTTCATATTCTTTAAATATAAAAGTTTAGGATCCGTTTTCTAGAAACAGAGTTCAATTTTGTTTTTTAAAAAAAAAATTAGTTTCAATTCAATTTTCCTGGATTATGGATATATTGCCAATGCTTAAACTTAATCTCAATTTCAGTTTTTTTTTTACTTTTATGTCAAATGCCATATATCATACTATTATATCAACGTTTCATAGATTTATAAGAAAATATTATAGTATTTAAATTCAGTTTGATGATATAATTTGGAAATATTCGTCCGAGATTTAATTTATATTGAAAAAAAAAATAAAATCAGGGCACGAAATACCACCGTCAGTTTTGGGGTTAGAATGAAAGACAAAAAGTGTAGGGCTCACAAATAAAAACGAGTGTAACAATTGGGTTATCATTAAATACAACCTTCTTCTATATATATACCAAAATAATACTATAATAATATAATAATACGATTAAAAAAGAGGAATTTTAGGTAAGAAGAAGCTGAGAAAGTCCCATAGTGTTCGGTCCGAATTCAACTCCACTTTTCTCTCTCTCAATTTGTTTCTTTCTTTTTTTCTCTCTCCTTCCATTTTTCTTTAGCGATATTTCTGGGTTTCTTGTAATTGTGAGAAATAGATAGATTCTCAGGGAAAAAAGGGTTTCTTTTTTTTCTTTTCTTTTGCTGGTGCATTTGATTCGTGGATCAGCCATCCTTCTGTAAAGATTTTTGGGGAAAGATCAAAAGAATCACTCGATTTTTTTTTTTAGTCGAAGAGCATGTCAGGTCCACTTGATCGATTTGCCAGACCATGTAAGAGATCTGATCTTTGTTTTTTAAATTCTTTCTCTGTAAATTTGTGTGTTCTGGGTTAGTTTTTTTTCTAGGGTTTACTTTAGCTTAAACTTCGAAATGAATGAACTTTGATGTCTTTATATAATAATTGAGAATCGAAAAAAAAAATTGTGTCTTTGTGGCTTTTTCGTTTGTTCAATTTAGGTTCTTGAGCTTAAAATTAACATAATTGCTTTAGATTTAAATAGTTCAGTAGATGATCTTATGGGTCTCACTCATCTCAAATCCAAAAACAGCTTTCACTACAGGATTTGAAGGATTCTTGAGCAGTGATGAGAAAAAAGAAAGAAAGTCAGATTTTGAGAATTCTGAGGATGAGAGGAGAACTAGGATTGGTTCTTTGAAAAAGAAAGCCATCAATGCATCTACCAAGTTCAAGCATTCTCTTAAGAAGAAGAGCGGAAGAAGAAAGAGTGATGGTCGAGTGAGTTCTGTCTCCATTGAGGATGTGAGAGATGTCGAGGAGCTACAAGCTGTTGATGCGTTCCGACAAGCGTTGTTAATGGACGAGTTGCTTCCGGATAGACACGACGACTATCACATGATGTTGAGGTTCTTGAAAGCTAGAAAATTCGATGTTGAGAAAGCAAAGCAGATGTGGGCTGATATGATTCAGTGGAGGAAAGAGTTTGGTACTGACACTATTCTTCAGGTTTGTTGTTAAAGCTTTTTGAACACTAAGATATTGTTTCTTACTGTTGAGACCCTTGTTTTTGTTTTTTTAAACGTTTTGTTTGTCTCTATTATAGGATTTTGATTTCGAAGAGATTAATGAAGTTTTNAAATCTTTTTTGAACACTAAGGATATAGTGATTACTGTTGACCCTTGTTTTTGTTTTAAAACGTTTTGTTTGTCTCTTGCAGGATTTTGATTTCGAAGAGATTAATGAAGTTTTGAGACATTACCCACACGGTTATCACGGTATTGACAAAGAAGGCAGACCTATTTACATTGAAAGACTGGGGAAAGTTGATCCTAACAGACTGATGCAAGTAACAAGCATGGATCGTTATGTAAGATATCATGTAAAGGAGTTTGAGAGGTGCTTTATGATCAAGTTTCCTTCCTGTACTATTGCTGCCAAGAGGCATATTGATTCCAGTACAACTATTCTAGATGTTCAGGGAGTGGTAAGTACTATTTTCTATGATTCCTCCTGATATTGTTATTCTTCTATTCGAGGGTGTAGTGGAATGATTTATTCTCATGTACTTATATAATTTTTGTATTCAGGGATTGAAAAACTTTACCAAGTCTGCTCGAGAGCTTATCACACGATTGCAAAAGATCGATGGGGACAATTATCCTGAGGTATTAGTTAGTTGGAGCTTCTAATACTAGTTGATCTCCTCTGTGTGTCTGGGACATCAGGTATCAAATGCTAATCTTGGCTTTGTGCTATTTCGTGCAGACTCTACACCAAATGTTTATTATCAATGCAGGGCCTGGATTTAGGCTTCTCTGGAACACTGTGAAGAGCTTTCTAGACCCAAAAACATCTGCTAAAATTCATGTATGAAAGATCTAAGTTCTCTGGTTATATCTCTTTGAAAAAAAATACTTATTTATATGGACTATTCTATTGTTATGTAGGTCCTTGGATACAAGTATCTACCCAAATTGCTTGAAGTCATTGATGTCAAGTATGTGATCCTTGATCCTTTTTTCCTTCTCTGGATTTTTGTTTTATCGAAAGCTGCACTGTTTGTTTGCTTATGTATAAATTGGTCTGCACATTTTTACAGTGAGTTGCCTGAGTTCTTGGGAGGTGCATGTACTTGCGCAGATCAAGGTGGTTGCATGCTTTCTGATAAGGGACCTTGGAAAAACCCTGAAATTGTTAAGGTCATTGAATGGACTCATCTCGTTTTCTTAGGATTTTGTATAAAATACTCATCCCAAGTAGTTGGAATCTGAGACATGTGGTTATCTTGACATTATTTCAGATGGTTCTTCATGGGGGAGCACATCGAGCGAGGCAGGTGGTGAAAGTTTTGAATAGCGAGGGGAAAGTCATTGCTTACGCAAAACCGTCATATCCATGGGTATGTAGTTATTAAATCCCATAACTAGTCAATTTTAACTTGTAGCTTACCATATTGTGCCTAAACGCTGTCTGTGTCATAAACACAGATAAAGGGAAGTGACACTTCAACTGCAGAGTCAGGATCTGACGCTGACGATATCGGGTCTCCTAAGGCTATAAAGAGTTTCTCTCATCTCCGCTTAACACCTGTCCGTGAGGAGGTAAACTTTGATTTTTCCATCTTCTAGTTACATTTCAGATTCTGAACTGTGCAGAGATGTTTATCGGTTTTGCTCTCTTGAGACTTTGCAGGCAAAGATAGCTGGTGAAACAAGCTTGGCTGGTGGTAGTTTTCCGGGGTATGATGAGTATGTACCAATGGTTGACAAAGCTGTCGACGCAACCTGGAAGGTGAAACCCGCTATCCAAAGAGTGGCCTCAAAAGGTTAGTTACTTTATGCACAAGTAGGCTCCGATTTTTATTAGGGTTTGATATAATATTGGGTATCAATTTCTTTTCTTATTAGGGTTATAAAAACAAAGCTTTTTTTTTTTTCGTTTTCCTTGTGTGACGATCCTAATTATATCAATCTGTTTCCTTCAGGGGCTTTAATGTCTCCCACCGTTGCAAACGATCCTGAAGGCATCCGAGCTAGAGGTATAGTCATGTTCATGGCAATCTTGATGGCGGTTTTCACATTCTTCCGCACAGTATCTTACCGTGTGACCAAGACTCTTCCAGCGACTACTACTACTACTACTTCCCCATCAGAAACCCAAGTAAACGCAATAGAACTTGGTAGTACTAATGGTGAAGGAGTACAAGAGGAGCTTCGTCCACCTTCTCCTGTACCAGACCTCACGGAAACCGATCTCCTGAACTCTGTGACTAAGAAACTGACGGAGCTTGAAGGTAAAATCGGAACTCTCCAATCAAAGCCGAATGAGATGCCATACGAGAAAGAAGAACTGTTGAACGCAGCAGTGTGCAGAGTAGACGCACTAGAAGCAGAGCTCATAGCTACTAAAAAGGCGCTTTACGAAGCTTTGATGAGACAAGAAGAGTTACTTGCTTACATTGATCGCCAAGAAGAAGCTCAATTCCAAAAGATGAAGAAGAAGAAGAAGAAACATCTCTTTTGCTTTTAATTAAGCACCATGCAGCATCACAATCTCTCTCTTCTTCTTCAGACCACGTTCTTAATTTGATGTTCTTCTTTAAGGTTAAAAAAAAACAAAGAAACTCTTCTATCTGATTCTGATGTTAAAAGCTGCTAATACAGAGAGCTCTGTTTCCTTCTGTGATTATGAGCCACGCATTATAATTATGAATGTTTTATCTATTTTTATAGTCCTTACTCCTCAAAACGTTAAAATCTGTAACCGTAAACTTGTTAATCAAAATCATTTATAGTATCGAACTTATTAATCAGGATTTTTATTTTTTTATCCAGAATCTAGATACGTGATATTGTGACCACATATCCCATATAGTGATTATCTCTTAACGCTTCTCTAAAGCTGCTTCTTTTTTTTTTGTTTGTTCTTTACTTGATATTTTTGTTGTTCTAAGGATCAATCAATTTCACAACACTTTTTGTATGAAGAAAAAATGGAGATAACAATATCCCAATTGTGCTCTCGAGTTAAGTTTTCATCATCACTGTTCTGTTTAAATGGAAACAGTAAGAAGAGGAATTTAACTGGAGCTGTTTCAGTGAATTGCTTGAGAGAGATCAAACAGATCAGTAATGTTAGTTTCACTGCAAAGAAACCGAGAAGCCACGCGTTGGTGGTGAGAACAACACGCGCCTCCTCGGATGAGAATCCATCCCCAACTCCCAGTGCAGGAGGAGAACGGTGGCTTCTCCAACCAGTTGGTCAGAAGCTTCTTTGTTTCTTTAATTTAGTGTTATTAGTATAACTGAGCTTTTTCTTAAATCTTTTCTTTGAGTCTTTAAAGTATTTTGTTCTGATAACTTAATAGGTGATGGAGACACAAGACACATTGGCTTCAAAGTAGCAATGCCTGCTCCTTTTGAGATCTCCTCTGTAAGAAAATAACAAACAGACCCATTAGCTATATCTTTTTTTTTTCAAGAGCTGATCATTAATATGGGTTTTGAGCAGGGCCAAGTTACCATTGGACGTCTACCGGAAAAAGCTGACGTTGTGATTCCTGTGGCAACCGGTACTTCTCTGTTCTTGTTTGTAAACAAAGTGATATATATACGGATTTAATATGACTCAGCTTTGTATAGCTTTGGTTTCAGTTTAGGACTAAGTTTGGTTTTGAGATTGTTTATTGCTTGGTTTCATTTACTTGGTTTTGGATGGATCCATTCTGTTAACTAAACACTCCTAGTTTTATTCAAACGCAGTGTCAGGAGTCCATGCGACAATCAATACAAATGAAGACAACCTTCTTGTGACAGATATGAACAGCACCAACGGTACATTCATAGAAGACAAACGTCTGATTCCTGGTGTTGCTGCTCCTGCTTTTCCCGGAACCCGAATCACCTTTGGTAACAATCAACCAATCTTTTTCTTATACATTTTCTCATCTCTATGTGATGGATCCATCCATCAATGAGATTAACTCTTTCTGTGTTCGTAGGTGACACAAATCTTGCGATTTTCCGTGTTTTCAAGCTCCAAGATAGTGAAGTATCCACCGAGAAACCAACCTCAGAGTAAACACAAAACCTGAAAATTGCTTCTGTTTGCTTTGCAATTCCTAAGTTGGTTTACAACATTGTTGATTTGTGGGCATATATAATATGAACAATAACTTTATATGTAATTGTGTACTTTTTTATAACATAGATATTTTTGTGTTTTAGTAGTTACAATTAGGTGTGAAAGAATGATGAGTGGTAAAAACATAAGCTTTCAGATTTTTCCAGAGACAAAACAACAAAACATTTACAGAAAGCATATCTCCACATTTTTTTTGATCATCTTTATATACTCTTCACGGATATATTTATATTTGTATATATATGTAATAAATATGGATTTATATATTTCCAGGTTTCTTCAAAAGTCTTGAGGCATCATCAAGTCTTTCAGAATCCAAAGAACTGAAAACAAAACCAAAGAAAAGTATAAATATAAGTAAACAAACTCAAATTTGAATAGTCTTTGACGAAGAGTATGTTTTAAATGTGTAGGTTTGTTACCTTCTTCTTCTTTTTCTTCTTCTCGATATAAGCCATTATCTCATGCTGCGTAGCCATGGCTTCGTCCAGTGTCTGATATATTTAACCAAATGATCTCTTAAGTTATTTATGTTAAAAGAATTTTGAGGTATGATAAATTATTTAAATAAATAAATAAGAAAGCTAGTTATGGAGGCTCTTGAACCGTACCTTTTTGGTCTGAGCCAACTGAACCTCAAGCTCGTCGACGCGGCTGAGAGCGGCGGTGAGGATCTGTTCTTTCTCAGGCGAGAAAGACGCCGGCTGGTTGTCCAAAGACCTGCATTTCTCCTCCAGCTCAGCCATTCTCTTCACCATCGACATATACTCTTGGCTTGACACCATTGTAGTCTCTGTTTTCTCCCCGTTACCGCCGTAAATGGCTGCCTCAGTGAGCTTCCTTGGCATGTTCTTCGTTAGCCTCACCACTGTCATTAACCCCATCATCAGAGACATCACCCCGCCGAACAAATATCCTTCTCCTCCCCTCCTCTGCGATGGCTTCACGGCAGAGTATATATCTTCGAAAGCGAAAACAGATATAGGTAAGTAGTGGTATGTTTGGTTGAAGAGTGTAGCGGAAACACATATCAAAAACGTGAAAATATGGTGAATGTTTGGCATAGTAAGAAATTACAGAATCATGTTTTCAAAACATGAAAACACGAATAAATGGTATACCAAAACAAATGTTTTTAATTTAGAATCAATGTTTCTGTGTAGTGTACCTTCAGGTTCAGGAAAGTTTGACTTGTGGAGATTTGCAGGCCAAGTAGTAGCATTCACAGCTTTCTCAACAATTGGTATTAATTTCGCGTTCTCTACATCCACTTTGTTCTTCTGCAAATAGGATTTTTAAATCAGTTAAAACACAAACTTTAGAGAGCTAAAGAAGTAATCTTTTTAGACAATGAGAGAAACTCACCGCAACGGAATCGGATTTCTTCAATGTTTCAAGCAAAAAAAATAAGAGAAAGGTTAGTTTTTTTTATCTATGATTTTGAATGACAAAGATCAATATACTTATTGAGTTTTTTTTTTTTTACCATTGTTGTGTTCTCGTCCACTGAGATTGTCTTCTCTTCAATGTTAGACAATGTCTTCCTTGGGCACTTCCCTCCTCCGTTTTGAACCATCTGTATATAGTTTAAGATTCAGCTTCTCAGTCCATCGTTTCGTTAAACGGGGTTTCAAAGATTCTCTATGACTTTATAAAGTACCTTGAAGATATCAGGGTCGTTCCATGGACCTTTGTCTGAACGCATGCACCCACCTTTGTCTGCGCAAGTGCAGTTACCTCCCAAGAACTCTGGAAGTTCACTATGCACACAGAAAAAGAAAAAGAATAGATAGTCTTTAGATAATGAATTTGTGGCTAAAAATGCAGAGTTGAGGAGCTCTGTTTCTGTCTTACTTGGAGTCGATAATCTCAAGCAGCTTGCTTTGGTATTTGTTGCCAAGAACCTGTACATGAGAGACATGAAACTTCCATAACAATAGACCTTAAAATTTTGGATCTTTGGAGTGACACAGCACGAAAAAAATAAAGCTTACGTGAATCTTGGCCGTGGTCTTTGGGTCAAGGAAAGATTTCACAGTGCTCCACAGAAGCCTGAATCCAGAACCAGCGTTGATAATGAACATACGGTTCAATGTCTATATGATTCATAAACACAAAACAATTCAGTACTGTCTTGAGTTGCTAGTGATAACAATCTAGGTCAAAATCATTAAGAAACATCATAGTAACCTCAGGGTAGTTATCACTATCGATCTTCTGGATACGCTGAAGAAGATCCCTTGCAGCCTTACTGAAGTTCTTCAACCCCTAGGAAACCAAAAAACAAAATCATGCACTCATTCTCTCTCTCTTTCTTTGATTTGAAAACCGAAACAAAAGTGGCAAGAGAGCATACCACGCCTTGCACATCCAAGATGGTGGTGCTCTGATCAATATGCTTCTTGGCAGCAATGGAGCAAGCTGGTAATTTGATATTGAAAGTCTTCTCAAACTCCCTCACATGGTACTTGACATACCTATCGATGGTAGTGACTTGCATGAGCTTTGTGGCATCCACTTGGCCTAGCCTCTCAATGTAAACAGGCCTTCCGTCTTTGTCAACGCCATGGTAACCTTGAGGATAGTACTTGAGGACTTCATCAATTTCCTTGAAATCAAAGTCCTTTGAAAGAAGAAGAAGAAGAAAGAATCAGACTTTAATTAAAAATCAGAAGACAAAGAAAGAAGATGATTGATCTTTTTTTTCACCTCCATGATAGTGTCAACACCAAACTCTTTCCTCCAATGAATCATATCAGACCACATTTGCTTAGCTTTCTCGATATCAAACTTCCTAGCCCTGAGAAACCTAAGCATCATGTGATGGTCATCGTGTTTGGAAGGAAGAAGCTCGTCCAATATAAGAGCCTGACGGAAAGCGTCAACAGCTTGAAGCTCTTCAAGATCAATGTCGTCAACGATAGAGAGAGACATAACACGGCTGTTCCTTCGAGTTCTCTTGGTGAAAGAGTGTTTGAATTTGTTGGAGGCATTGATAGCTTTCTTCTTAAGGGAACAAAGCTTTGTCTTCTTTTCATCCTCTGAGCCCTCAGTATCTGCAAAACAAAACAAAACCTCAGAACCTTTGCGCTGAAAGATATATATCTCTCCTCCATAGAACAAAGTTGCATCCCCTTTACCAAGCTTATTATTTCGATCCATATGAGCAGACATGGTATCCGTCATGATTTGAAGCTTTTCTCTGCGGTCACATAAAGCAAAAACACAAATCTAATTTAAATATTTTGTTCCTTGGGAAACAATCAATCAAAGAAAGAAGAACTCTCTCGTTTAGACATTTGATGAAAACACGTTAAATACTAATCTGAAACAACAACAACAACAACAACAACAACATGGAACAAAAGGACAGTATCAAACCCACATATTTTGTTTTGGTTGAAAGATGAAACAGATGATGATAAAAAAATAATCAGGGAGGTTGGAAACAATCGGAAAAATCAAACATTTAGCGGATGAAGTTGGATGGAAACAAATGAGAAAGAAAATATAAAAGATGGGTTCTTGTTGATTTTGTTACTTTACCTATTCAAGATCCAAAAAAAAGCTAAGGAAAGGAGAAAGAAGAGAGAAAGAGAGGTGTATATAGTCTCTCTCAATCTTCAGCCCCCCCAAATAAAGGACGGCTCCAGATTTAGAATGCGAAATCTCTGACGAGAACCAAATCTAACAAGAGAGAGAGAGAGAGAGAGAAAGAGAGAGAGAGAGTTTTAGCTTAATCCAATAAAAGGGTTTCTGAAAAAGGTTTGACCTTTTTATTATTATGATGAGTATAAATGGAGGAGGAGTACATTGTGGTGATTTCTAAGAGACAAGAGTAGAAACAGAGAGAGAGAGAGAAAAAAAAAAAAAAGTCATTTTTATAAAGGGGGGGGGGGAGAAGAAAGGCGCGTTGTCCCTTTGCCGTTTTTCTGGTGAGATAATATTTTTTTGTATTTTCAAGAGCGCTTTGCCATTTATGTCAGCAAACTGAAATCTTTTGGGTTAGAATGGCCACGGTGGTTGGAGTAGAAAAATTAGTTTGGAATGCGGGTTTGAATGGTTATGGCGGTTAGGATTTACAAATTTATCGAAACTAAATCATTGTGTACCAACTATATTTGTACGTAAAAGTGGTATCTAGTTAGTTTGTGGTGGTTTTTATTTATTTATTTTTTTGGACCGCATCACTACAAACTATGTTTGATGAATGGTAAATAAAAAGCGATCAAATTGTAATTTGTAGTTATGCTGATAAAAAATAGAAATTTTTTGTTGTATACTAACACACTGATTAAACTTATAAATAAATTTTGTTTCTGGTAGATCATCGTTGTTTTTAAAATAGAGTGAAGTAAACTCGCAACATCTATTTAAAAGCTTTGTAAATATATTTTTGAGTTAATTAACTAACTAATAGTTCTTTTTAAAACATCTAAGTATAAATACTACAACACTTCAATTTATAAGAAACAAACAAAAATCAACCTTTATTGAACCAAACAAAAAAAATTGATGGCAAAAGAAAGTAAAAACTAAAAAGAAATTTTGTGATTAGGAAGTTCAGGATCTTTATCTTCTTTTTTTTTTTTGAATTTAATGTTAAATTATATTCAAAAGAAAAATAAACGGTTTACAAAGTTTATGTGTGGAAACACTTTAAAAATAGTTGAAAACTTTAAAAATTCATTTAGTAGAATCTTGCTGCAAACCAAATTTGGATGAGTTTGTCTTGGCCGCCTGGTAGGGTGCTAAGTCTGTTTCGAACATTCTTGTCTATAAGCTTGATCAAGTGCTCTGGTGTTAGTGAGCTTTCTCCATGTCGTCGTTCGTTTCTTTCTCTCCAGAGCGAGTGAATGGCTGCTTGGAAAGCATAACCGAGTATGAACTTTTGTGATTTGTCCAAAGCGTTGCCAGTAAGTAGAGTGATGACCTCCCTCCAATGGCTTGTGTAATTATCAGCAAGTAGCTTTTGTATTAAACCTTCCCACACCAGCTTTGAGTATGAACATTGGAAAAAAAGGTGCTCTGTTGTCTCTTGCGGATGATTGCAGAGGATACAACTTGCGGTTGCCTGAGGATTCCATTGCTGCAGTTTGTCACCTGTTGCGACTCTGTTTTTGACTACCAACCAGAGAAGGAAGGCGTACTTTGGAGTAGCATGTGTGAACCAGATTNGTAGAATCTTGCTGCAAACCAAATTTGGATGAGTTTGTCTTGGCCGCCTGGTAGGGTGCTAAGTCTGTTTCGAACATTCTTGTCTATAAGCTTGATCAAGTGCTCTGGTGTTAGTGAGCTTTCTCCATGTCGTCGTTCGTTTCTTTCTCTCCAGAGCGAGTGAATGGCTGCTTGGAAAGCATAACCGAGTATGAACTTTTGTGATTTGTCCAAAGCGTTGCCAGTAAGTAGAGTGATGACCTCCCTCCAATGGCTTGTGTAATTTTCAGCAAGTAGCTTTTGTATTAAACCTTCCCACACCAGCTTTGAGTATGAACATTGGAAAAAAAGGTGCTCTGTTGTCTCTTGCGGATGATTGCAGAGGATACAACTTGCGGTTGCCTGAGGATTCCATTGCTGCAGTTTGTCACCTGTTGCGACTCTGTTTTTGACTACCAACCAGAGAAGGAAGGCGTACTTTGGAGTAGCATGTGTGAACCAGATTGCTTTGTAGTCAGGTAGTTGCGGGTGTGTTGCATGTATGTGGAGCCAAGTGTCCTTGGTGGAGAAACTTTTGCGGTAGCAATCGTTTTTCCCTTTCCATAGTGGTATGTCATACACATCGTCAGAGCGACTGAGTTGCTGCTTCTGTATTGCCTCCTCTATTGCAACGAACAAAGGACACTTGGCTCCACATACATGCAACACACCCGCAACTACCTGACTACAAAGCAATCTGGTTCAATTAGCTAGACAAAGAGTATAATTTTTTTTGAATATGTTGTATGATGCAATTAATTATAACAATAATTTAATAAGAAATTAAGAATAATAATTTTATACATCTGTGTATGAGATTTAAAAAAAAAAAAAAAAAAAGTGTATACGATCACGAAATAGAATCATGCTGTATTGTTTCTTTCTAACTATAGAGAAATGATAATAATCATAAGGAGGAGCTGGTTCTTCATAATTTCCGACAACATAATTAATAACTATGACCGGCATGGCTGATGATGGCTTTAAGGCTTTCCCCAAATAAATTGAGCGAACTGATCAAATTAAACTGTATCATTTATTTCATCCAGCGAAAAACAATAAACTGTATTTAAAATCTTGTTATATGGACCGACCGACCATCACCATGAATGAGCCCAAGCTTCCAGCTCCCATATTAATTTAATACGTTTTATTATATAAATCTTAGTTTTTAAAGTTTATAATTCATATAATCACGACAAGATGTATCAAGTATATCGATAATATTTTGACATATACGAAAAGAAATTTTATTTAATAATTATAGAAAAATTAAAAAATCGTAAAAATAAAAAGATTACAATTAATATTTTTGAAAGTACATAAAACCAAAAATAATCTATTGTATCACTAATTCTAATAGGAAAGTTATCTATTAAATTACTAATTTCAATAAGAAAATATGTGCAATTATTAAGGAAAATATTTGCAATTTAATTGCAGTTATTATTTATTATAATCATATAGTAAAAAGAAATTTATACAGAAAAGTGATTAAGAACCAGAAAAAATTATGAAAATAATGAATGATTAATTATTTATAATTTTAGTAGGTGATTAAAAGTTTTGGTTCACTGTCTTATAGTATGCCAATCAAACAAGTAACATACTTACTTTCTTACAATATATACTATTTGATCATAGAAATTAGAAAGTGCTCTTCACATAAGGTAAAAGGCTATCAACGTGATCAAAGATGGTTCGAACACTTACATCATTGCCAACCACTCCTTGTATCTCAAAGTTTCTGAAACTTTTTGTCTTTGTATTGTAATACAACACACAGTAGTCAAGGCCGCCAAGTTCGTTAGAGTCTTGTGCAAAAACAAGTTCGTTTTCTCCAATGGTACCTTGGAAATAAAATTGCTTCTCTCCAACAGTTTCTTCCCAATGAAGAATCTCTATGTGTTTTCTCTCCCATTGTTGCGTACTCTCATCCAAAACATGTATATGAAAAACTTTAGTCACATTCGGTTCATCATTCACAGCTTCATTGTCCAAGTTCGGTTCAAGAAACTATAAAGTGAGAATTACCAGCTTTCTTGATCCTGCTACTGTTGACCAGCTTTCAATATGCTTCATTATGAGAAGCGGATTTAAAATAAAAAAACTATAAGCAGCTTTCTATATTCTTTAGTGTGTGTGTTTGTTTCAGTTTCTTGATCAATGTAGATGATGATGACTTCATCTACGTTCTATAATAATCCAATAATGAACGTACGTAAACATATACTCCATTTGTTGTGATACTAAAAAGATTTACTCGATAAATAAAACGTATTCCTCTTGTTTTTTTTACAAAAAAAAAGATTGAAATTCTGATATGGCTTGTTTCACCCTGTAGAATGTATTAAAAATTATGCATAATTCACTCAAAATATTTAAAACTATATACATTTAATTTAATTAAGAAAGCTATATAGACATTTGTTATTGGAAAAATGTATATATTTAAAAAATAAAAATTGGATAAGTAAATGTGTAGGACCGTGGAGTTAAACAAAGGGAATTTGTTAGAAGTGCCATTTTTAGAGTTAAAGTTGTGAGAAATGCCACTTTTATTATTTCCTTCTCAATTATGTCATTTGCTATTTTTATGCCATAAGATCAAAATACTATAATACCTTTTAAAATCATGAAGGAAAGAAAATAAAATAAAAAACCATTAACTTTTGGGCAATCAATTTGAGACTGAGAAAAATAGTGATGATGTGACTGTTTCTTTTTTAATTATCATTGTTTATACACATCTAGATATAAAAGAGACTGAAGTTGGTGGAGTTCTCCAGGTCAGTAATATGGTTGTCCTCGGAGGATTCATCAATTTCAAGTCTGCGCGATAGACAACAAACATGTTAGTTTGATGGACTTAATATTTTTTTTAAATAAATTGGTCCATCTAGAAGTTAATAGACAAGATGGGTTGGAAAGACAAAAGTAAGCCTATTGTGGTCCACCAACAGAGACATACCTTCTCTGTATCGTTGTTGTCCTCCGAGAGTTCACCAATGTTAGGCTGAACGTCTTCGGAACTGCGCGATGGACAAAACACATGTGAGTTCGATGGACTTAAGATATTAAAATAAAAATTGGTCCATCATGAACTTAATAGACAACATGGTTTGATAGACAAAAAAAGTAAGTGGTCCATAAATGAAAATCTAGTGGACAAAACAAAGATAAAACTGGTCCATAGAGGCATACCATCAATGTGTAGTAACATTTTTGTCTTCTGGGAGTTCACCAATGTCAATATGAACGTCTTCAGACTTGTGAGATAGACAACATACATGTTAGTGTGATGGACTTAATGTTCTAAACAAAAAAGTGGTCCACCAGGAACTTAACAGACAACATGGTTAGATAGACAAAAAGCAAGCGTATTATGGTCCAGAAATAAAAATACAGTGGACTAAACCAAATATAAGACTTGTCCAAAGAGATGTACCTTCTTTGTGTAGTAACATTGTTGTCCTTCAGGAGTTCACCAATGTCATCCTGAACGTTTTTAGACCTGTGTGATAGACAACAAACATGTTAGTGTGATGGACTTAATGTTATATATTAAAAAAAAAATTGGTCTATCAGGAACTTAATAGACAACATCATTGGATAGACATAAGTAAGCATACTCTGGATCAAAAAGATAAAAACTAGTTCATAGAGATACCTTCTTTTGTCAATCATATTGTTATCCTCCGTGAATTCTCTGATATCAAACTGCCAATTGCAATAAATTTTATACGTCAGCAAAAGCGGATCTGGTATAATATAAGGACAAGTTTCGTCCGTCAGAAAAATGGATCTGGTCCACTAAAGAGATTAAAAGACAAGTTTGTGGTGGACAAAACTGGCTAGGCGTTGGATCTGGTCCTTCGAAGATCCAACCTACCAGCATGTGTTCAACGTTGCATCAGATCTCATGTGATATCAATCTGAGTTCTAAGAGTTTGTCACCATCTCCTTTGATGGCCTTGTTGTCGCAGAAACCAATCGTCAGAGATTTTTCTTGATTTCTCTGGCGCTTTCGTCAAATCTTCAGCTCCTTCATTATAAGGTTACAGCTTTAGCAGCTCTTTTTGGTATGTTCGACGGAATTTTATGGAAGAAAGAGAAGAGAGAGAGAGATGAGAGAGAGAAGAACTAACAAGATGAGAAGAAAAGTGAAGAAAATAAAATGAAAAGAAAAAATAAAAGAAAGTGGGATAAGATTAGGTTTTTGCAATTGAGACGGTGGGCGAGAGAGGGCAGTTTAGTAATTTTAAATTGAAGTTGTGGCACCCGGAAAAGGATTTTGCAAAAATAGCATCTCTCACAAGTTTAGACATTGTTCATGGCAAATCTAATAAATTTCTCTTAAACAAACACTGTCTCTGTTCTAATTATACTTGTGAAATAGATTTCTTGAAATGTATATTAACTTTGTAATTTATGGAAAAAGATCAAATAACGAAATCAACAAATGCATTTTAGTATATAAGTAAAAAAGAATGAAAAAATGTAATTGACAACCAATTAAAAATGTAAGAAACAAGAAAAATAATTGTGCATACAAAATGAAAGACAAAACGTGGCATAATAAGTGAAAAACAAATGATATTGGAAATATGAAAGATCATCTTTAACATCTACTCAAGGCACTAATAGTCATCTGATCATCTAATAAGCTATAACAAACAATAATCAATCCATTTTTTTAATCTATAATTAGCATGGGGCACATGCCCCACCTAGTCCCTCTTTAGATCCGCCCCATATATAATTCTTTTGATTAAAATTTTGATAGGTTAGGGATGATGTTGTTTTTAAGGTGGAAAATAATCTCAAAACTAGAAACTAATTATTATGATAGACATATTGTACATAATCAAATAATCAACAGTGGTAGATTGTCCATAAATATTAGTTGAGACCATAGTAATAGTTGTTGGTTGTTTACAATAAATACAACAAAACATTTTTTTTGGAAGGATAAATACAACAATACATGGTATTTAGATGAATATAAACTAATTAATATTCTATAAATAAAAACATATGTATGCGTGCATGTGGGTCTCGAGAGTGACGTATACCTACGAAGCATGGAATCGTCAATGGTGCTGCGACACAGTTTCATATTTTTCTTACCTATTTAATGGAAGGATAATTTTGTAAAAAAATCTAAAATATGTTTTGTGGTAGAATGAGAAATGTGTTTTATTATGCGGTAGAATAGAAAAGTTTAGCAAAATGTGCAAATTTCAAATATATATATATATATTTTTAATTAAACATTTATAAATTAAAAAAGTATTCCAAAATTGGTGGCCAAACAGAAAAATAAGAGTTTACAAAAGTAGATTCAGAAATTAAAGAATTTGATAAACGAGCAAGGCAATCTACCTTTGCATTGAGGTCTCGTGGGATCCTGACTAGAGTGATAAATTTCTATTTTTATCTATTTTTTTTTTCTAATAACTCTTGTATTGTTATAATGCAGATTGTCAAGTGACTTTATCAAACCATCAAAAAATAGAACATTACTAATTAGTGGAGCTGGTTTGCCAAAAAAAAATACTAATTAGTGGAGATTAAATCATTTACACTGCCACTCTACTATAAAAAAAGCTCTATCAGAATAAACTTTTTTTGCTTTCTTAGCCATATCCAACGATTCCATAAAGGCTTTGATTGGTAACACATTTAACAACGGTTGGAGATTCAACCGCTCATTTGTTTACTAATCAGATGCTCAATTGAAATAGGCGGTTGAAACGAGTGGTTAGAACAAGTGGTTGAAAGAGGTGGCTAGAAGCTTAAACGAGGCAGTTTCCAACCGCCTTAAAATAGGTGAGTTTGCAACCACCTTGTTTACAAAACGAGCGGTTGGAAATTTTTTACTTATTTAAATATTTTTTTGTAAAAAAATATATTTATATTTATATTATTTATGTATAGAGTTTTAAAAATAAAATTGATAATTTCTAAAAATTGTTTAAATTTTAAACTATTTTTTTGTTGTTATTTACAATAATGTTTTTACTATTCGACCGCTCGTTACCAATCATAACTATTATTTAACCGCTCGTTTGAATTTAACCATTTTTTTTTTCATCTTTTGTAACCGCCTTTTCTTTAACCGCCTTTTCTTTAACCGCTTTCTCTACAACCGCTAAAAAAATCTTAACCGTCTTGTTTAAAAGGTGTTACCAATCGAAGCCAAAGTTACTTCATGTTTAAGTCTCTCTGGGACAGTACGAGTAACCCCACCTTCAATTTGTACTAAAGCTGTTTAAAAAAAAAACTAAAATTTTGTTTCTACCTACTCACAATCTTTGTAACTATTTAAAGAAAATCTTTGTGATTATTTAAGGATGAAAGTGCTTTTCCATATATATAAGCAAAAACAAACAAAAGTTTTTTTGAGAGTGATCAAAACAATAACTTATAACTTTTGTAGAAGTTCTTCTTTGAATGTCAACAAAACAACTACCTGGTAAATCAAATTATGCATTTACAACACATAATCATCACATCTAAAACATTTAAAGATAAATATTATTTTCTTCTCCTTATTTTATATCAAGTTTTTTTATTATCAAATGTAGAATTCTAATTCATCCTCTATTATTAATTGACTTTATAATTATTCACATGAATTATAACACAAATACCTTTAAAAAAATATTGTTTGTCAAATTAAAGCAACATTGTTGTTAAATAATATTTTAGATAAAAACGCAAAAATAAAGAAATTTTTGTTTGACAGCAGTTAAGAATTATATTTTAATTAGTTAAAAGCATAACTCAACCAATCATTAAAAACAGACTGCGTATAAAAGTTTATACAATATCTTATAAATTGAAATAAAAATATTTTTTGAAAATATCTTATATTATGAATTTAGGAGACATATAAATGAGTATTGTACTAAAATTTCTTAACTGGAAGAAAAGAAATTCTAAGAATTAAGAAAAGATAACTTTGATATATAAATAAAAAAAGAAGCAGGTCAGCTAATCAAAGTTAAAATATTGGGTGCAAATGGTTACAAGATTGAAAAGATTGAATAGATTGGAAAAAAATATTCAGCCCGTTCAACTTATAAAATTAAAAAAAATAAGCTAATCTTACAGCAAAAAGTGTTCTAATTTGTTTAGCCACTATTTTGAAGATGAATAAGTTGAATATTATCCAACCCAGCAATCATTTGCAAACCAATTTGGGCCTAAAATGTGATCGACTATCTTGGACTCATGCTTTTTAAGTATTTTAAAATTTGCGGACCTATAACTAGGCCCACGTAAGCATCAAATAGCTTAATAAACATTATTATTTTATTTTAACGGCAATTCCAATGGTTACGCCGGCGGAGATTGACTTCTCTGGCATCATCTAAGAGACAAAGCTACGTTCTCTCTCACTCACTTACTTTCGATGTTTGATGTTTTGGATTTTACCGGAAAAAAGTACAATAAAACCTCTATAAATTAATATTCTATAAATTAATTAAATTAATAAACACTATAAATTAATAAATTTTGCTGGTCCTAAGTTAGATCAGTGTAAAAATTAACAATATTCGATAAAATAATAAAATAATAATTTTTTCGAAATCTTCTTATAAAATATGATCCCAATAATATCATAAATTAATAATTATGTAAATTTTTATATATATATATATACTGATATAATAGTGTATCTTTCTCCTAAAGCTCAATTCTATAGAACAATTGTATTGTTGTATTTTCAACCTATAATGATATCTCTAAAATATTTTATAACATATCATACAAATAATTAAATTTAAAGTTTTAATTTTTAGATATGCATCATTTACAATTTGATAATTTGACAGATTATTAAAATAGGAGAATTGATATTATTATTCATAGATTTGAATTTATGTGTCTCATGTGTATAAGTCAATTTGTCTATAATATTTGTAATTTATTGTAAATAGTGCTTTCTAAATATTACAAGTTCAATTCCTAAACCATAAAATTTATAACATCCGAAAGTTTAATCTTATTTTGCTATAGTTGTTCCAATTCATAATTTTTTAAAAAATAAACAATTAAAAATATATCTATAAATTAATAATTATTAATTTACACTATAAAATAATAATTATTAATTTATAAATAAATTAATATCACTATAAAGTAATAAAATGTCTTAGTCCCAACATTATTAATTTATAGAGGTTTTACTGTATAATAATAATAGAAGAAGGAAAATCCATGTAGTTGGATCCACTTAATGACTCCATAAACATAAAACTATTCATCAATCAAAATTTTGGTTTTATATTGCAAGACCGACAAAACTTTAAAAAAATTATATACTTATATATTTGGACCACCTTTTACATTTACTTATAGTGAGATTTGGACCACTATACATTGATAATTCAGTTTTTAATCTGGTTCTAGCTGGATTTTGGCTTGTTTATTAATTAAACTTTGAAATTCCTTGTCGAGTAGTTTTCGAGGAAGGTCAATGCTTTTTTTGTGTTCAGACTTGAGAGAATGTTGCTTCTTATTCAAGTTGTTATTTGTTTTTGGGGTAAAAAAAAAAAATTCAAGTTGTTTCTAATATAGAAAAACACAACGCTTCGATATTGTATTGTTTAAGGAAGATAAATCAGATTCATTAGTTTTCTTCTTCCTATGCGTTGACTATTATAGTTTATTTCCAGATTTTGATCCATCCAAGGTTCATAATCTTTTCTTAGATCTTTGATTTTTCATCTTCTCATTCCATTTTTTTTCAGTTTCATCTTCTCTGAAAGTTCATTGGATTTTGAAGTTTCAGCATATGGCTATTGGTGAAGTTTTGTGTAACAATGCCCAAAGCACAGTTTCTTCAGTTACTAGAAGGAGTTACCAAGTCGTTATAGCAGCGACTAGAGACATGGGTCTTGGTATGGACATGAAACTTCCTTGGGATTTACCCTTCGAATATGAATTTTTCCAAGGTGTAACAACTAGGACATCTGATCCAAAGAAGAGGAATGCGACTATTATGGGAAGAAAATCATGGGATTCTACTCCTCTCGAGATTCGTCCCCTTCCTGGTCGCCTCAACATTGTTCTCACAAAGTCTAGCTGTCTCAACATTGCCACTGATGAGAATGTATTGGTGTGTAGTAGCATGGAATCGGCTCTTGAGCTTCTAGCCACCGCACCATATTCTTTGTCCATTGAGACGGTCTTTGTCATAGGAGGCGGCGAGTTGCTAAGGTTTGCATCCAGCCTCTTTCCACATTGGCTCTTGTTCTTTTTCTAATAACAGTTGAGACTTTAGAACTTGAGGCTTATTGTCTAGATGTGACTGATGGTACCATAGTTGAAGCTCTTTTGAGGCCTTAAGTTAGATGCTTTGAAGTTTAGTACTGTGAATGAGATGATGGTTGGACATTTGGTACAGAGTACAGAACACAAATACTAGTTTAGTCAAGATTTCGATCATTCTGCTGATAATTAAGTGGTGTGGTTTCTCTATAGGAACTATATGAATGCACCAGGCTGTGATGCTATTCACCTAACCGAAATTGAAATAAGCGTACCATGCGACGCATTTGCACCGAGGGTGGATACATCTCTATACCATCCGTGGTACTCATCATTTCCATATGTGGAAAATGGAATCCGGTATAGCTTCAACACTTATGTCCGAAGGAATGATCCTATTTTTGGTTCCGGTCAAAAGAAAAGTGTTGCTGGGTCAGATTTCAAACAGTACTCGTTCTTGCCTAAGATGGTTTTCGAGAGGCATGAGGAGTTTGGTTACTTGAATCTTGGTCAAAAAATTATATCTAGTGGGGACATGAATGACGATAACACTCTTTCTACATTTGGCTGTCAGGTGAGCTTTGCTTCATCTTTGTTAGTGTATTTCTCCTTTTAACTGAGCTTACACCTTTGTTTCTTGTCTTGGTTCATTTACAGATGCGGTTCAATCTACGCAAGACTTTTCCGCTTCTCACAACCAAGGCATGTCTTCTCATCATCTTCTTTAAGTCACAACTTCTATCAAGGAAGCCACCTTAATTTAGATGATTATAGTGATTGATTTTGTCTATGTATTAATCCGTTGTCTTGCAGAAAGTGTTCTGGGTAGACGTTGTTGAAGAAACCCTACAACTCATCCGTGGTTCAACCATTCTTAAGGTAATACCAAAAGAGACAGACCTCTGTGCTACTACACAAGACAATGATCATGTTCAAAATCCTTGTGTTCAAGATTATCTCATAATGTTTTTTTTTCAGGAAAATGGCACTAATCATATATGGGACAGCGATGAGGCTAAAGAATATCTTGACAGGCAAGCATAGAATTGAGAATTTAGAAAGTAGTTGTACTGAAACCAGACTCACACTGATGTTTGTGTTCCAGATTCGGAGTGAAAGCCACAAAAGAAGATGGAAACCAACCACTCCACTGGACAAGGTCTGATGCTAGGTTTGTAATACCCTCTTCTTTTGATGATTGTTCATAACTTCATATGTTTGACTTCTTTGACTGATTGGTTTCTTTACATTTACCAGCAAAGAATTCAATCAGCTCTCTGATGTTATAAACAAGATAAAGAACAATCCTCATAATCAAAAGATCATGCTAATTTCAACTTATAATCCCTACAAGTTGTCGGTATCTCCTTGTGAGACAGTCGCGCAGGTTAGCACACGTTTCATCTGTTTTGCTCTCATCTGAAAACTTGTTACATTTCCACTGTAAATCATTTTCAAAGTACGAAGATATATGAAAACTGAAAATGGTTTATGTTTTTTTGGTTGTTACCACCAGTTCTATGTGGCGAATGGTGAGCTTTCCTGTCAAATCTACCAAAACTCGACCGAAGCGAGCCTCGGGATTCCTTTCAGTATCGCTGCATATTCTCTCTTGACATGCATCATCGCTCATGTTTGCGGTATGTATACATTTTATTAGATCTTGAGTCTGGATGACTAATAGACTTGAACCATCCGCTCATGTTTCTTTTGTTTTTGACAGACCTTGTAGCCGGTGATTTCATCCATGTGATTGGACAAGCCCGTGTTAATAAAGCTCATGTCATGGCTATACAAAAACAGCTTCAAATCTCCCCAACACCCTTCCCGGTCAGTAGTACTACACTAACTTGTTCAATATATTTACCTCTGTTTTGTTCATTTCATCAGGAAACAAAATTCACATTTTTTTTTCTATCTTAATGGTAAAAAAAAAAAAAAAAAACAGATTTTGAAAATCAACCCTGAGAAAAAGAAGATCGATAACTTTGAGGCTTCTGATTTGGAACTCCTGGGGATGTGACTCTACTTGTACTCTCATAACAACAACATTACAGAAAGCTTATAAAGTACTTCATAATTTTATAAGATGAACAAAATTATACAAAGAAAAGCTAAAAAACAACATTTTATGCTCGGGCTTTGAAATATTTTTGCCCGTATGTATATACAAAAAAAACACTCACAAACATATGTGAATGCTTTGCATAAACTTAAGTTTTTCTTTCTTTTTCTTTGCTTTTTTTAAGTATTTTTTTAGGTAATACAAAACTCTTCATCCTTTTGGTTCCTCCTCTGTCTCGCAATGAAAGACTCAATCTTGTATCGGAGTTCATCGTCGGATTCAAGTACATCAGCAGATCTCTCCGTCTCCGATCTCTTCAATTTTCCACAAGTACTCTTCTTTGAGCCCTCGAGATTCTCGGACTGACTCCTTTCGTAACTCTTCCTCGGGCTTTCCTGATTTTGAGCAATGATCTCTTTGTGTCTCTTCACAGTTATGTCCTTCTTCTCTGTCTCCTCACCGGTGTTCTGTTTTGAACAGTTCTCAGTCTTCTTCTGTTTCTCTCTCTTATCTTCAGTGCTCTGTTTTGTCCTCTTCTCTTCAATGCTCTGTTTTGCTCTGCTTTGTCTCTTCTTATCTTCAATGCTCTGTTTTGCTCTGTTTTCTTCAATGCTCTGTTTCGCCACGGTCTCTGCTTCGCTCTGTTTTTCTCTGCATACCAGTTGTGTCTCTAAATTCCTAACTCCTCTTGAGCTCTCCCGAACAAACTCATCGTAAAAATCGTTGCTGTTTCTCCTTGCATCAGGTTCTTGATTCAAAAAGAAACCGCAGTTGGCGACTAGAGCGATGACTATCCCATTCCCCAAAACGAAAGCAAGGTGACGGCTGATGAGTAAACCCGCAAGACCAGAGCCCTCGAACGTGATGACTAGTTGGTAAAAGAGCTTGGCTACAGTTACCATAACTATAGTTATCTCGATCACCCGGTATAACAAATCTAAGAGTATTTGAGCCCGAGACTTCTTCACAACAACCTTCATCTTTCTTGGTTTAGTCTTTTGAGTACTAGGCGAATCCATTGGCGTTAAAAGAGAAAAGGATGTGCAAAAAACAATAGAATCAGAAGGAGGTGAAGCTTTGAAACTTCTGGCTTAAGTCGTCTTTGGAGATCGAACAAAGACGTTGTGGAGAAAACAGATTAGAGTGTGAGTCTGTTTTTCTCTCTTTGTTCTTGTGTGTTTTGTTTTAGCTTGAGAAAATGTAACATTACAATGTTGAGTATTTATAAAGGGTCACTTATAAGTGCATTTGCTTTCTTTTTCAGGGAATCATTTTTTTTTCTTTTTTTTTTTACTATTGAATTAAAGTTATTTTGTTCTTATATGTAAAAGAGAAAAGAAAAAAAAAAATCTTGATCTTTCACCCATAAATTAATCTCTTTCAACTGCAAAACCAATAAAAATCATAGTCTTGTGTCATAATAGTTCCATTAGACTCAATTTCCTTGTTGTCTTTCAGATTGTAATTACGTTTATATGTTAGAGAATTTATCTTCAAATAAAATCGTAATAGTCTAGTCATATTTTTGGTGAATTTGTGAATGTAACTCAAAATGGTATTGTTTGAGTTTTCCGTTTGCATTTACAATTTTGATCATTTTTTTTTGTTTTAAACAAAAAAAAAAACTTGTAAACAACAATTAGTCCATAGTGCTTTTATTTTTCATGATACTATTCATAATTTTGACATAAACTTTAAATAATCCTTTTTGGACAAAGATCAAGTTTAAAACATGGAGAAGGTCTTTCACTTACCAAAAGTAATTAACTTATTCATATATATAAAAAAAAAACAGATGATGAGAAGCAGTGCCGTGCTAAGGCTAAATGTGGCTTAGGGCATGTAAAAAATGTGGCTTTTATTATTAAAAATATCAAAATTAAATAAAAAATTGTTTGAAAGAAAACAAGAAAAAAACGGAAAAAAATCCTAAATCATAATTTTGCTATCTTTTTTTCCTTAAAAAATCATTTATCAAACTCACATTACGAAAGTGAAACAAATTTTTTTTTATAAAATGACATCGTGAATAATCGTTAGCAAACTGATGTTATCAATTGTGAACGATTCTTAAACTCGAAAACTAATCTTGCTTTTCATAAAATTTTTTTACAGGCTATTGGTTTTTTCGAAAAAAGAAAACTCAAAATCAGTTTCTTTTCTTTCAATTATCCCTTTTTTAATTAATATGCCGATTATTCCAAAACAGATTTCGTTTATTTTTAATTATATCCCATAAGTATTATTATTATTATATTATATTTAGAGTATAAAACATGTGTAGAAATTTCCTTATAGATATAAGGTATTGTTTTTATTAATAATGTCATGGACTTTATAAACAAAAGACCTATTTTACATACACATTTATCTTATCAGCTTAAATACAGCCTAGATAGCAGAAAAAAATGTGGCCTAAATTTTTTTTAATTATTGGTGGCTTAGGGCAAATGCCCTTTCCTCTTAACCTTAAGCACGACACTGATGAGAAGCTAATGAGGTTGAACCGGAAAAAAATATGAAATAATGAATAATTAATTATTTATAATTTTAGTAGGTGATTCAAAGTTTTGGTTCACTGTCTTATAGTAAGCCAATCAAACAAGTAACATACTTATTTTCTTACAATATTATACTATTTGATCATAGAAATTAGAAAGTGTGCAGTTCCTAAAGGGTTTGTTAGCTAAAAAGACAATCTCACTTGTCAAACAATGCCACATAAAATATTTTATACTTCTAAGTTAAATGAATCTTTTCATTTAAATTAAGCAAATTAAAGGAATAAATATTAACTCTCTAAGTCGCCATATTATAGGCAACAATATTAAATAACTTAATTATGAAAAATATATACATAAACTTATCATCATTATAATTTTTGACTCAAAATTTTCTATATAGGTAGGTGCAAATTCGATAGATACTTTGTGTATGTCAGTACTCAGTATGTCTGTGGGATATTTCTGACTAAGTTTCATTGGTAAAATAGCTTGATGCACTATCTTACTCGACTCATAAAAACAGCACGCCATTAGGTTTATTATATGTCCATTTAATATGTTCTTGATTTCAATCACAATGAATTAATCTCTTTAAATAATGCGTATCACCATATTTAAATAAACTTTATCGCAAAAGTTTTTAGGACTTGAATGATTAGTTAGTTTACAAAGTTTGGCTATCGTACCAAATTATAGTACTGTAGCCTGTGGGATATAATACTATTATAATCGCATATTAACGAAATTTATAAAATTATTTTCCACCCAAAACATGCTTACTTCTCCAATTCACCCATATTTTAAATTCATAATTTAATATATAGAAGAAACCATTACTTCTTCACTAAGAGATTGAGAGAAATGGCTTATAGTTCCACAACTTCTCTTTGTTAATGTGTTGCTTTATGTCTTGTCTCTTTCTAACCAAAAAGTATGTATATGTGGTTTCATTTCAATTTCAAATTGTGTTATTGGATACACTTTGAACAAAATTAAAGCCCCACTTCTTTTTCCTTTCTTTAAAAGACATCTTCATAATTGCTTATAAGTGTAACGTGTCATTCGATGCTTCAATCAAACAATATGCAAATTATGAAGTATCAATTGTCTACGTGTTCTTTGACACTTATCCATAATTTGTTTAATTACGACTTATTTTCATATTAGCAACCGAGAGATACTAATTTAATTTGAGTTATGGTCGACGAAAAGTTTTCTGAACCTGAAACTAACAGTTATTCACATATTGTACTCTCATTTGTGAAAGACCGACCGATATGGTCACTTCTATTCGTGTAAATCTGTTTTATGGTTTAAGTTATGTTGATCTAGTTTAACACTATATGTAAATAATTAATTGGTTTATTACAGTTCCAATTCCAGTAGTAGTTACACATTAATATGTGTCATAGTTTGAAATTTTTTTTATCTAAGTGGATACACATAATACTAATAGACTATATCAACCAAATTAAAAATCAAATTCAATTTTTCTCTCTAAAAGCTCTAATTTATTGGATCAAACACATCAAAAACATAACTATTACAGTAAAAGTTTTTCTTTGTCACAAATGTAAATAAATCTCGTTTTGTAGAAAGAAATATCATGCCAACATACATACGTGTATAATACTTTAGAAACTATATATACAACAAATCGTTTTTGAGTTATTTGATTGATAATTTAATATAATTATTCCCTTTATATAGAGAAATGATTGGACCTCATGGGGCACAAGAGAACACTTCTTTAACATTAAAATGTATATGTGGGAACTTTAAAATCTATGAACTGTTTTCTTTTATCATCAACGATAATTTGAACTTAGATTTAAAGACTATGGAGCTTCACTGTACACATAATATAAACCTTAACTCATAAAATTAGTTGATTAATTCTTCTTATATGTTATTCTGAGAAGAAACAATGTATCCTTAGCCAAAAAACAAAATATCATATTATTCATTAATTAGTGTGATCCCTTTCATGGTGGCAAATCTATAAAGAACCAGAATCTGAGTTTCATAATTTATACCTGGCTTTTGTGTATCCTAATATATACTATAATTAATTCTCAAGTTGATTGTTGTGATTAGTATAAAATTCGTAGTGTACATCTTTTACGTGCATTTTATAACATTTATTTCCTCCCCTCGCATGTGAGTGCATGCTGATTCAGTGTCACAAATTAAGCTGAGCTTATTTATCAAGGAACTACTGTGTACTACTGTACTATACTCTTTCCTTAGAAAACAAAAAAAAAAAAGTTTAACTTTGTTCCAAAAAATCCGACCTGCCGGAATCGAACCAGCGACCTAAAGATTACAGCAACTACTACAGTCTTCCGCTCTACCAACTGAGCTAAGGTCGGGTTTGCTAATCTAATGATCATAATAGTATATAAAGCCTATAATACTAAGATTAAATATCAAGCCCAATAGCCCATCATGGGACTTAGCGAAGGGATGGATAATCCATATGAAGTTCTACTTCTATCATATATCGTCTACGAATTCTTTTAGTACAAGGTTTCACATGCAAAGTTCGACATAAAAAATGTGGCTTCTCGAACTAAGATTTTTTCAGAAGATTGTTATGATATGCAAAGATAAAAGTTGTGGGCTTCGTGGAATAAACTAACTAATTTGAAAAATGCATAAGTGGATGCTAAGAAATGCATGAAGTTGATGACCAGAATGTTTCCGCGGAGGTGTAGATAGACGTTCGACTGCGATCGCCATTCATGGATGTAGTAAATGAGGATATATGGGAGCCAAGGAGATTGATTGCAAAGAATACCTTAACGGTAGCTTTTGCACTAGCTATCTGACCATCTACGTTAGTACGTTACATGCATTATGAATAATGTATTGTCAAATCAATGTCTGTTGTTTAATTATAGAATAAAAGATCTACGGATCATCGTAACTTTTGGCCTTTTGGGTTTGATCGATGTACAAGATTGTATGGGAAATAAAGATATATATAGTTCTTTTTTCGTTGATGATTACAAAGTTATAATAATATGATCATTACTTTCGAGGTATTTAATATAAGCTTGGTGTGCACAGAAAAGAAACAAAAACATTTTAAATATTTAGGTATTATTGTTAGGAAAAAACTTTGTATTTATAATATAAGTATCTAGATATTATAGTATGATTGAGCTTATGATAAGAACATCTAGATATTTATAGTTTTGGGAGCTGTAAATATCTCTTCATCTATTCGTTTGCAATTGCAATTAGATATAGAAAAGTAGAACATGCAGAAAAAGTTAGTTAAAGCAGATTCAAAGTTAAAAACAATTCTGTAATCGTAAGTTTATTCAATTGTCCTAATATTATAATTTTCAACCTTTTTCATACTTACAGTTTTGGAATATTAATGATCACTATTGAATACTACCGAAGTTTCTATATGGTTTTTGTGTTTATTGCTGTTGTATTTACTTTTGAGTTTGCCTACGTAATTTTCGACTACATTTTATAGTAATGACGCAGTTTAAGGTGAATGTGAGAATCTGACCCCAACCCAAGAAGGGTCAGTTGAAAAAAGACCACCAACAAAGAGAGAATTAAAGACCATACACTTACACTCTATATAACAAAGATAGAATTAAAGACCATATACACTAATGTTCACCTATTAGACTATTTGCATTGCAGCTGTTGAATNTATTATTGTTAGGAAAAAACTTTGTATTTATAATATAAGTATCTAGATATTATAGTATGATTGAGCTTATGATAAGAACATCTAGATATTTATAGTTTTGGGAGCTGTAAATATCTCTTCATCTATTCGTTTGCAATTGCAATTAGATATAGAAAAGTAGAACATGCAGAAAAAGTTAGTTAAAGCAGATTCAAAGTTAAAAACAATTCTGTAATCGTAAGTTTATTCAATTGTCCTAATATTATAATTTTCAACCTTTTTCATACTTACAGTTTTGGAATATTAATGATCACTATTGAATACTACCGAAGTTTCTATATGGTTTTTGTGTTTATTGCTGTTGTATTTACTTTTGAGTTTGCCTACGTAATTTTCGACTACATTTTATAGTAATGACGCAGTTTAAGGTGAATGTGAGAATCTGACCCCAACCCAAGAAGGGTCAGTTGAAAAAAGACCACCAACAAAGAGAGAATTAAAGACCATACACTTACACTCTATATAACAAAGATAGAATTAAAGACCATATACACTAATGTTCACCTATTAGACCATTTGCATTGCACCTGTTGAATTTAATAGTTGAATCATCACATTAAAGGTGTTGAAAAAACTAAAAAAATCTACGTTGATTAAGCAACGCTGAATTTATTCAACAAGTTGAAAAACAAATATATGAGTCTGCGTATGCCATGTGTCATCAACTAATTAGAGTGTGTATCACGCTTGGCGACTGAAATTTTTTCTCTCTTTTTTTTTTCATTTTTTTTTAAGGTTACGATACTTATTATATTGTAATTAGCCGTTGTGATTTTGGAGAATTTTTATCTCATCTTATCTAGTTATAATCAATTATTATATAACAAACCATTTTTTTATTCTTTACGATAAATTATTACATATTTTTTTTTTTGTAATTTTAGTTCTTTTAATTATATTAATTTAATTTTTATTTTTAAAAAAAATTTAGTTGAGAACATAAAATAATTAAAAGATTAAACTAAGTGGTGGTGGTCTAGTGGTTTCCACTCGAGGAGGAATTGCCCTGTTGGTCCAGGCCAGGGATCAATTCCCTTCAAACGCGAAATTGTTAGTCATTTTTACTTGGTCAGGAGCTTTTACTTGATCTTCTCTGGGCCCTGTGGAGATTACGGGCCTCAGCCTCGAACCTCCTGGTAATAAATAATAATAATAATAATTAAAAGATTTATTAAAAAGAATATGTCATCGCATCCTTGGTCAAGTTGACTCTATTCTTTCCCGCTTTCGCATCCTTAGCCATCGTCGTGTTCTCCTTCGACGCTGTCGAGGAGCTTATCCGCTGGTATGAAACTGAGCATAGCTTAATAATATATAGGTTGAGAGAAGAGAGAGTTTTCAATTTATAAAGCAAAAGGGTTGTTTACGAAGAAGAAACTGATCGATGGGGATGATGATCGAAACTTATAATCACAACGGTCACATTAAAACATTAATTAAGAGATATGCTTTTGTTTTGTTTTTTACTTTTTTCCTTTTTTTTTTATAATAATTATATTAATATGGGCTCAACTTAAAAGATTTTTGAGTTTAAAAATATAACAGTAATGGGCTTTTTCGAGCCTGTTAACGCAGAGAACTCAGAAACCCTAATATATATACAGCAAAAACCAAACCTTTGCTCTCACTGTCGTCTCGTTGAGCCTCGTCTTCGTCTCTCTACTCTCTACTCTCTACTCGCCGCCGATCGTTACTCCGTCTCCGTCGACACCACTATGGTTTACTCGCTCTCCCTCTATCTGTATCTGTCTTATCTGTTGTTTATCTTTGTGAGAGATGATCTGATCTGAAATGTTGTGTGTTTGCAGGCGCCTAAGAAGGATAAGGTTCCACCGCCGTCATCAAAGCCGGCTAAATCCGGAGGTGGAAAGCAAAAGAAGAAGGTTCGTTTCGTTTCCTCCATTTTTATACGATTCAATTAATCAATGTGTAGTTTCGGTTTGAATTCTGAGAAATTGAATTTAGGTTTCGTCTCCTGTGAGATTGATCTATCTGATTTTGGGCAAATGAAGGTTTATTTTATGTATTTGCTGAAGATTTTAAGTAGATTTGGGTATATGTTTAGATTCATTTCTTGAAAATAGTATGGTGTAATTCAGCTTTGGTTGTGTAAACATTATTGTCTTGCTTTGTGTGTTTTATGTTGCATTGTTTATGATCTTTGTGCTGAAGTGTATCATTTTTTTGTTTCCTGTGAATGTTATGTTTAAACCAAAACAGAAGTGGAGCAAGGGAAAGCAAAAGGAGAAGGTGAACAACATGGTCTTGTTTGATCAAGGCACTTATGACAAGCTTCTCACTGAAGCACCTAAGTTCAAGCTCATTACTCCATCGATTCTCTCTGACCGTATGAGGGTATGTTCCAATACTCCTATCACTGTTGCATTCTTTGAAACATATGGTTTGGTGTTGTTTACTTCCACATGATTTGAATGTTAAGTCTCTGATATTGTTATGGTCTGAATTGTTGGGAAACTAAATACAGATTAATGGGTCTCTAGCAAGGAGGGCAATAAGGGAGCTAATGGCTAAGGGTTTGATCAGGATGGTATCTGCTCACTCGAGCCAGCAGATCTACACTCGTGCCACCAACACCTAAAAAGCTTGACTTTTCGATGGGTTGGTTCTCCAATCTCCTCTCGGGTTTTGTCCTTTGATGTATACATTAATCATCAGAGCTCTTATAGTTCTTTTTTTTGGGTTTCTTGTGTACCTCCAGAGAACCTCTTTAGAATGCTGTTTTGAGATTATTATGTTAACTTAAAATCGAATTTGCGTTCCATTTTTGTCCTCTTACAGTCGTTTACATGGCATTGAGTTATCCAATTCGGTTTTGGTTTGCTTTTTGCGGTCTACTGTGAATATTCTGAATTATTATAAGTGGTTAACTGTTTTAACTATTGATCAATTCGATTAACGAATCAAATCCATCAAAATCAAAATACATTTGATAAACTTTGTTCCGGTGCAAGGTTCTTTTGATCTAGAAGTTGCAATAGATACTTTGGATTAGATACCACCAAAAGCAGTTGCCAATTCGCAGACAAATCCGGTTTATAATATCATAGTTTAAGTTAAATGGTTCTCACTAATTATCATGATAGGAGTTTTGTTTGTTGGAAAAAAATGAACTTAAAAGGGTCTTTTTGATTCATAGAAGATGGTGTTGTGACAATTGTGCGGCTGTAAATTTTCTTAATTCATCCAATAGTAAAGCAATAGCTATGTAACAACACATTGAGCGTCAATCAAGCTTAACTACTTTTGAGTCATACAAATGGTTACAAAAAAACGTCCCTTTCCTACACATGACATAACACATGAAAAAAGCTGTTTTAGATATTTTATATTGTACCCTTTTGTAGAAACCATAGCCGTTGAAAATCATCAATTGGTACCAATTCATATGTGAGAAGACTGTGTAACACAACACAACGTGTAGTAGATGAGTATGGGGGTTCAAGTTCAACGTGTCGTTGTTACACTAGAGCGAGCATATGGGACAAAACAGAGCCGTCCGTTTAATGTAACAGTCACATGAGTGACTCACTCACATCAATATGATTTGCCAAATCATTTTTTCCCTCTTTGTAAATGTTTATTAAAATTCAATAATATGATACATTTTTTATTTTTTTCTAGCACAAAACGACACATATATGCTACAATTATACTATAAGAGTAACAAATTTGATGTGATATGCATATTTACTTGTACCAAACTAATCAGAAATGTACTAATGTGAATGGAAAAGTTCGGTTATAAAGATTGATTCAAGAGAGGAGAAAATAAAGTTTACTTTCTCGTGGGCCGATCACAGGAGAGGACCAAAAAAGAGAAGAAAAAAGTAACAGCTTCCTCCGTCAACCACGCACTTCACTGATTCAGACTTCTTCTCCTCCGATTTCAAACGAACAACAAAACATCAGAGAAACAGACTTTAACTTTGCTGTGGTGAGTTTTTTATACTCTGCTAGTGCTAATAAATGCTGTTGATGTTTTCAATGTTCCTTCATACTAGTGTTTTTTTTTTTTTGTTGGTTATCTCGGTTTTCAAATTTCGAATCCAAATATTCTAGATCTTCTTCTATCTGGATCGTTGTTGTTAGCTTCTGAACATGATAAAGTTTGTCTCTTTCGATGTTTTGCGTATTCCCATTATCGATTTTGCCTTCTCAACTGTATTAAAGTTTGGTTTTTTAACACAGTGTAATGTACACTAGAAAGAAAGAAAAGAAAAAACAAACCTTTAGGATGTTTTATTTTGGTTTGCTGATGAAAAAAATTGAAACTTTATACCACTTCATTCATAGTATTAATGATCTTTTAAAGCCTAATGGAGATTAGTACTCAATATTAATTCGGTCCTACGTAAGTTTCAAAGTATCAAAGTAATTTGAGATTTACATATATCAATATGTCTTACAGTCTTAGGATCAAGCTCTTTATGATCCCAAACTTTTTAGAATGTTTCTTTCCAACCTAACAATGATTTTGAGAAAAGTTGTGTTGTCTGCATATAAGTATCTTGAAACTTCAAGAGTTTTTTGTGATTGAGAATTTCGGAGATCTGTGTTTGTGATGAACCATCTGGGAAGTCCAATTTGTTTTTTTTTGTATGTGCTTATTTTAGAAATTTCACATCTGGGTTTGTGGAAAGTTCGTAGCTTTCGAGGATTTAACTAATGGGTACTCTCCTCTCAAGAACTGTATTTGAGTTTTTTTTTAAATTTTGTTCAGAATTTTCTCTGGTCGGTTTCACTTTAACACTTTGCTTAAATTTGAACAATTGGTTTTGGATTATTTTATTACTACCATCTTTGATTATATCAATAGGTAAAAGAAACTGAAACACTTTGTGTGTTATTCACTTTACTTGAAGCTTTTATTATTCTTCTGAGCAAATCGTATCTGCTATTAACTTTCCGAGGTTTTAGTAGTCCATTTTTGTGTGTTTTTGCAGCTAAAAAGATGGATTCTTCTTACACCTTTGCCTTGGGGACAAGCAGTTCTATTTTGCCAAACCTCTGTTTCAAGAACGTAGAAAACAGATTTTGGTGTGACAAGATCAACAACAACAATGGTTTTTTAAAACGTTTTAGATCAGATTTTGGCTCCAACAAGTTTGGGAATCGAAAGTTCAAGCACGGTGTTGTTTATGCTGTTGCCACTTCAAATAATCCAAAAGAGGCTATGGTATGTTGATCAGTTTTATACTCTTTTCTCTCTTGCTTACAAGGCATTAAGCTTGCTTTGTGTTGTCGCTCAGATTTATCGTACCTTAGACACTTTTCTTAAGACTTGCCTCAAACATACTGCTTACTCATGTTCCTGCAAACGTCAAGTTCTTGATAATGTTTGCTTTGTTATTTCAGACAGTGAAGCCTTCGATGTTTGAGAGAAGAAAGGCAGACCCGCAAAACGTGGCTGCAATCATTCTAGGAGGAGGCAATGGAGCTAAACTCTTCCCTCTTACAAAGAGAGCCGCAACACCTGCTGTAAATATTCATCTTTCTTTGTTTTCTCTTTACGAAAAAAGTAAAACTGTAAATAACATTCATGGAGCTTAGGACCTCAAGGCTTTTATGTATAAAACAATCTTTTTGTGTGATGATGATTCTTATGTGCTTCAAATTTATGCAGGTTCCTGTTGGTGGATGCTACAGGTTGATCGATATCCCGATGAGTAACTGCATTAACAGCTGTATAAACAAGATCTTTGTGCTTACACAGTTCAACTCGGCTTCCCTAAATCGACATTTAGCTCGTACTTATTTTGGGAATGGCATAAACTTTGGAGGTGGTTTTGTAGAGGTACAAACACTATAACAATAAACTGTTTCTGCTTTCTTGGATTTTCGATGAATAAAGAAAAAAGTAAAATCTTATTGAATAGGTTCTTGCTGCTACGCAAACACCAGGAGAAGCAGGGAAGAAGTGGTTTCAAGGAACAGCAGATGCTGTCAGAAAATTCCTCTGGGTGTTTGAGGTATGAACACTTTTAATGCTTTACCAGTATTTAAGTCAGTTCTTTTGTGATCTTTGAAGTGGTCTAAAAGCAATTGATGGCTTAAATAGGATGCCAAGAACAGGAACATTGAGAACATACTTATTTTGTCTGGAGATCATCTCTATAGAATGAACTACATGGACTTTGTTCAGGTATTTATTTTTCTAAATCTAGAGAGATCTTTTTTCATCTTGAAACCTCTATTAGTTTTGTTAACACGCTGTGTTGTAACAGTCTCATGTAGATAGTAACGCAGATGTTACTCTTTCTTGCGCACCAGTCAGTGAAAGGTTAGTTTCTTGAATCTCTTTCCTTTTCTTTGTGAAATTTTGGTTCTGAAAACAGGTCTTTTGTCAATTTTGTTAGCCGTGCATCGAATTTTGGTCTAGTGAAGATGGATAGAGGAGGACGTGTAATCCAATTCTCTGAGAAGCCAACAGGAAACGATCTAAAATCAATGGTAAAGTTTGAGTTACGATTCTTAAAACATATTAACTCAATTAAGTCACAAAGCATTTAAAAAAAATTCTCTTGTCGTCTTTTGACAGCAAACGGACACAACAATGCTTGGATTGTCTCATGAAGAAGCAACAGATACTCCATACATTGCATCAATGGGAGTTTATTGTTTCAAAACTGAAGCTTTGCTGAACCTTCTAACAAGACAGTATCCGAGTTCCAATGACTTTGGATCTGAAGTTATTCCTGCAGCCATAAGAGATCATGATGTCCAAGTATGATTTTAGAAAACTCACTTGATCATGTCTTTTTAACTGTTTAACACAATGAGTGTTCTAACAATTTTATATTGGTTTTTGTCAGGGATACATATTCCGGGATTACTGGGAGGATATTGGAACTATAAAGACATTCTATGAGGCTAACTTAGCTCTTGTTGAGGAGGTAGAAACATATTCCCAGCCTTTTCACCTTATTATGGTCTCTTATTTTCATCTCAACCTTTTGTACTTGTTTTTGCAGCGACCAAAATTTGAGTTCTATGATCCAGACACTCCATTCTATACATCTCCTCGGTTCCTCCCACCAACCAAAACTGAGAAATGCCGTGTATGTATATCAAGCTTTTCTGAAGTGAAAACTCTCATTTCTTTGGTTATGATTGTTGATTTGGTATGGTTCTGTTTGATGATTTTGTAGATGGTAGATTCCATAATCTCACACGGATGTTTCCTGCGAGAATGCAGCGTTCAACGTTCCATCATTGGTGAAAGGTCACGTCTAGACTATGGAGTTGAGCTTCAGGTGAATCTTGAATCTCTTCATTTTTGATCTGAAACAATCGTAGAGATTTTACGCTATGTTGCAATCAAAACTGAGTTTGGTTTTCTTCTTTCCAAAGGATACATTGATGTTAGGTGCAGATTACTACCAAACTGAATCTGAGATTGCATCACTATTAGCAGAAGGAAAGGTTCCAATAGGTATTGGTAAGGACACAAAGATCAGGTACGTTAAAACACACAACATAAAAACCCAATCCTCTTCAAATGAATTTTTGGTGAAACAAAAAGTTTGTTACTTGTGTGATTTTTGTAGGAAATGCATCATTGACAAGAATGCCAAGATCGGTAAAAACGTGATCATCATGAACAAAGGAGTAAGCTTTTCTTGAATTTGTTCTCGGTTCGTCGACTGCTAAAGAAAGTTTTGAAACTCTTTAAGACATTAGTATATATTAATGTTTTCAGGATGTTCAAGAAGCGGATAGGCCAGAGGAAGGATTCTACATTCGATCTGGAATCACTGTGATAGTCGAAAAGGCAACAATTCAAGACGGTACTGTCATATGAACGGAGCTTCAAAGTTGCTGTCTAAAAAGACCGTGGAGCAAAATGTAGCCGGAGGCTGCTTGGCCTGAGATCACAAGAGGACAAACAGCTATGGTCTTATTTTCCGGCAGTGTATGTATATTTAGAAAGAGCTTCAAGCTTATAGCTAAAGTTTATTATGTAAGAGATAGAAATGTAGACAATAAGAACAGGGTGAGCTCAAGTCTGATCACCCGATCTCTCTCTCTTTCTCTTTTCACACCTTTTGTATTTAGAATCTTTTAATGATTATTATCCAAGAAAATAAGCAATTTTATCTTCTGTCACAATCCACATTCACACACCTACATTACATACTACAAAAATAGTAATCAAACTTTTAGTTAAAATTTACTATGAAATCAAATACTAAATATACTTAAACCATTGAATGACTAAAACAAGATCTTGATACAAATGGTAAAATCAGTAATCCAATGTGTTATGTGGATTGAATCTTCAGATAAATTATAATAGGAACCTTCAGTTAATCCAAATTTTCAACTAATGAAATGAACGTAAAAGTTTGGGTCTAGAAATAACAAAATAATATCAAGGGGTGAAATGTGAAAATTAAAATAAGTGTTGGGGTACTTATAGCGAACCAAAATTTTTTATTGGTGGCGTGTTTGCGTAATTATATAAAACGCACGACGAAATTAAATTAAATTAATTAAAAAAAAAAAAAAGGGAAAAAACGGAGTCTTGTGAGTTGTGTGATATTGGTGGTGTTAGAGTAGCGTCGTCTCGTCGTCCTTAGCCAGATCTGTGTGCTGCGTCGTCGAGGTCTCTCATTTGGGTCAGCAACAAGACGAAGAAGAAGACGAAGAAGCTATTCCTATACTCACACCATACGTAAGTCTTTTGAATCTCCATCTTCTTTCAGAAGCTTCTCTTAATGCTTTTGATCTTCGAACTTTTTCTTGTTCCGATTGATTCTGAGATTCTCGAGAATCCTTTCACACTACTCTTCTCGTTTAATTTAATGCTGATTTCGACGAATTTGCGATTCACCGGGGACGATTTCAGTTCTCCGATTCCAGATCTACCTTTGCGCGATTTGTTGAAATCCGAAAGAAAGAGAGAGAGAGAGATGAATTTCATAAGTCTTAGGGTTTTTGGATTCACTCACTAGCCGAGATTAATTGTGCGAAACACTTGTAGAGATCGTAGCTAGGTTGTTTTTTTCTTCATTTCTTGGAGTTGTGTGGGTCTTATGAGTAAGATTTCTGAGATTTCGTGAGAAATGTTATGGTTTCATGTTCTTGGAGACTCTTCTTTGGTTTTGCTATTAATGTTTGTGTACAAGTTGAAGCTAGTTATGTGAGTTCAAAGGTTACACATCTGGGACTTATTGCAATGTTATAAGCTGAAAATTTCTTTGCATTAGTTGGGTGGGTTAGTTGCAGAGGTTTAATAGATGTGGTTGAGAACATTGCATTGATTGTCTGAGAGAATGTAATGTGACGGTATTGTGTTTTTACTCATTTTTAGGTTTCAAGAATCACGATGGATGGAAGCGGTGGTGACAGTGGTTCGTTGGCTACACCTGTGCAAAAGAAGGCACATGAAGCATGGAGGGTTTACCAATATTATCTGGACAAGACTACACCTCATTCAACTTACAGGTGGATGGGAACACTTGTTGTCTTTCTTATCTACTGTTTGAGGGTTTTCTCTATTCAGGGCTTCTACATCATCTCCTATGGTCTCGGAATCTACCTCCTGAATCTGCTTATCGGATTCTTGTCGCCTCTTGTTGACCCTGAGCTCGAGGTCTCTGATGGAGCTACTCTGCCTACTCGAGGTTCTGATGAGTTCAAGCCATTTATCCGCCGTCTGCCTGAGTTCAAATTCTGGTAACTACTCTATTGCCTGTTTCCTAACTGGTTATGCAAATCAATACTTGTGGTGGGTTTATATTCATTGCATATCATGTTCGTCTTGATAAGTAAGACATCAAAATCTTTTATCATTCAGGCGCTTCATTATATGCCATTTTCTAACCAAGTGTGCTGCTAATGCAATGAGCATTCACTGTGTCATAATCATGTTGTGATTGTGATGCCATCGCAGTTAGATGTAATTGCTCAGTTTTTGTCACTCTAATACGATCCTGAATAATACATCTAGGAAGGAAACACATCTGCTTTTTGTAAAGTACACAGTAGCTTCGTTTTTGTGACGATATGATTGACTCTGTGACAGGTACTCCATGACTAAGGCATTCTGCATAGCCTTTCTCATGACGTTCTTCTCGGTCTTTGACGTTCCCGTCTTCTGGCCCATATTACTTTGCTACTGGGTTGTTCTCTTTGTCCTCACCATGAGACGCCAGATCGCCCACATGATTAAGCACAAGTACATTCCTTTCAGCATCGGAGAACAGGTAACCGTTTTTCACAACTTTGATTTTAGTTGTCTTCGATATAGTAAGTAACAAAGTAGTCATTGGAATTTCCTTACTTAGAGTCTATCGAATCCCTGCAAAGTCTTTAACATCTATAGTTTTAGAGTTTGAGGTTATTAGTTGCTAATTCATCTCATACGTTTGATCTGTGGTACAGAAATATAGCGGGCGGAGATCTTCTGCGAGCGGCGGTGGCGGCTCTCGTGCCGATTGATTTAGACTGTCAGCCACATTCTCAGCAGAAGGGGGAAAAAGAGATGGGTATTAAACCATTTTGGAATGTTTTGTAGTGATGATTTTAATCAAATTGCCAGTATGGTTAAGCAGAGCTACGTGGAAGAAGGAAACAAAAAAAAACAAAGAAAGGGTGATTAGTTTTTAATATGTTGCAGGAACATTTGTTCTTTTTGTTAGTTCCCTTTAATCCCAAAGTACCTCTTCTGTATATATGATTCGTTCTTTTTTTTTTTCTTCTCTTTTTAAAAAACCTTTTATTTGTGTCTCTGTCTATTTGATAATCTCTTGAATTTAGTCATTTACAATGAATTTACATGGGACGGTCTCTCGATGAGTCCCCAAAACTATGTTGCTCTATAACAAATAAAAAAATGTTGTAAACATAGGTTTTAGGGAAATAGTTCTCTCTATTATTCATATATTCAATAGGATATAACATATATATAGTGATACAACTTTAGGGTTTTAGATTATACACTAGATCTACTAATGGGCCGATAATGGTCATCCATACAATATAGAATATTCATAACACTCCCCTTTGGATGACTATTATAAAAATGTAATTCCAAATGCACATGTGAGATGCTGCCTCGTTAAAAACCTTACCAGGAAAACTAGGGGTGGACAAAAAAACCGAAATCCAAAAAACCGAACCGAACCAAACCAAAATAAATGGTTTGGTTTGGTTATGGTTAAGTCTAAAGATCTGTTTGGTTTTTATTTTAATTAACCATTTGGTTTAGGTTTAGTCTGGTTAAAAACCGTAAAACCGAATGGTTTTTTTGGTTTTTTATAAAAATTTAGGATAATTAGATATAATTAGTTTTTTCAACTTATAAATTTATATTGGATAACAATATCAGTAATTTTTTTCTTTATTGGGCTTATAGTTATTGATCTCCAAGTTTTTTTTTGGTTTTTTTTCTGGTTTTCTTTTTCAATAGCCTTTACTTTTTAAAAGTTTAAATTTCAATTAAGTATTTGGGTTTATATTTGGATTCTATTGTTTTGAATTATGTTTAGGTTTTACTTTTATGCTTATTTTTTTAGTTATGTATCAACTATCTATTTTTTAAAGTATAGAATAACTGTTAAAAACCGTGACCAAACCGAAACCAAACCAAACCGTTATACGTATGGTTTTTATATGGTTTCATTTTTGATAAAACCGAAAAAACCATAAACTGAAAAAACCGAACCGTAACCAAACCGAATTACATATGGTTTCTATATGGTTCAATTTTTATAAAACCAAAAAAACCGTAAACCGAAAAAACCGAACCAAAGCTAAACCGAAAAACCGAACGCCCAACTCTAAGGAAAACCCAGTGGGAAAAACCATGTTAAGGGAAAAAGAGTGCAGCGCGCTTTTACTTCCCCTCTTGAGTAAATCACTTGAAATCTTCAAAATGACGCAATCCAATAGGACGAAGTATCTTCCTTTTGAAGTAGTGGTTGAAAACGCCTTGGTAGATGGTTCGCCAAATCTTCACTTGAACAAATTTGTAGGACATGTATATCACCATTCTTCTGGAGGCTGGTTATCTCTTAGATGAATCATCTTGATCATTAACTTTGTCTCTCACGATCTCATCAATGTTTGTCAAAGACTTTGAAGATGATAGTCTTTCACCATTGAAATCCTAATATTCCTCTTCAAGTGTTTATCTTTCGCGTGTTCTTTTGTTGTCTCGTTAAAAACCTTTCATGAAAAAACCCAATGGGATAAAAATCATGATAAGGGAAAAAGAGTACAACCACGCTTATGATCATATATCTCCCCCTGAAAGCATCATCTTCATGTTATGTATTATGATCATATATATCAACTTTCTGAACTGTTATAAACAGCGCTTTCAGGTACAAACTCATATGATGATCATATATTTTCTTGGATCTTTGAACTTCAAGTCATTTGAACCCCTTTCATATAGAAGATCTATTTGAACTTTAAGCCCAAATCTTCTTTTACATACAATCTTCTAAACAATCATCTTATACATAGGAGTTATTCATAATCTCCTTGTAAAACTTTCTCTTTCAACTTTTCTTCTTAGTATGGTACTACAAGACCATTTTTCTATGTAAGATGATGTAAGCATCCTGAGATCACATCTCTTTCATCAGATCTCAAATCTGTAACCTCAAGAAATTTCATGAAACATCTGATCTTATACAATCCGATTTTTCCATCTTTCAGAAGTAATATTTCATCATTGATTGTTTAACAGGAGATTAGATAATATTTTCATCATCAACATATTTTGCACTTGTTCTTGTATATTTCTTTTAACAAGTACCACTTGTAAGTGCTGAAGAGACAAAATACACATATAATTTTTCTTTTTAGCAAGGTTCAGCAAAGGCCTACGTCCTCAAACTTTTTTGAAAATACTTGTTTAACACAATTACAATTAGTGTTCAATCTCAGATTTACACAACTCTAAGATCTTCTCTTAGCTTCTTCCCGATCTATTTTCAACCCACTATGAGATCACTAAGATCAACAACAATGATCTGAACCTATGATTATCTCATAGAGAAAAAATTTCACCCTTTTCTCTCCAAAGGTGTCAAAAGGCATCAAGAATTTTTCTTGCTTTTACAATATTCTCGAGAACTATAAAGTATTGCTTCTAGCAATATAATTACTTTAAGGGATATCTCTTATAGTTTGAAAACCTTCTAAACAAACTAAATCAAGTCTTGCTTTATTTTTAAACTCATAAGGGATCTACATAGTTGCTTCCACCATATGAGAGTGCATTTCTCATAATAAATATCAAGTATTTTATGAGAACCATTGTACTACTACATGTACTTTATTTCTCATAAAAATCCCCTTATGTCCCACTCATTTTACACTTTCAAGTGTAAGGACTACAAGTCCAAATATTATCTCTTTAAGAGACTTGAACTATTTTAAATAGTTATTTCTTTCAATGATTAACCAATCATTCTTTGTGTACACTTTTCAATAAAGCTTTTTCTATTAACCGCGGTTTATGATCCTCGATTTTATCCATAACATAGTCAACTGCAATACTGCATGCAAGCATATTTACGACGTCGATTTGCTTATTGGTTCCATTTCATTCTAGACATGACTCAACTTGTTGAGATTTCCTTTTATTATGATTCTCAGGTACATGAATCTCTTTCTTACTCATGTCTAAGTCTCTTCTAGAGATTTTTCATAACTCTTTGCTTCCTCGGTGCCATATTAAGTTATGCTCCTTTTCTTTTCGAGGATACTTATATTTGGAACCATAAGTCTATCACACTTCATGCGATCTTTAGATTTACTAGNAATAGTTATTTCTTTCAATGATTAACCAATCATTCTTTGTGTACACTTTTCAATAAAGCTTTTTCTATTAACCGCGGTTTATGATCCTCGATTTTATCCATAACATAGTCAACTGCAATACTGCATGCAAGCATATTTACGACGTCGATTTGCTTATTGGTTCCATTTCATTCTAGACATGACTCAACTTGTTGAGATTTCCTTTTATTATGATTCTCAGGTACATGAATCTCTTTCTTACTCATGTCTAAGTCTCTTCTAGAGATTTTTCATAACTCTTTGCTTCCTCGGTGCCATATTAAGTTATGCTCCTTTTCTTTTCGAGGATACTTATATTTGGAACCATAAGTCTATCACACTTCATGCGATCTTTAGATTTACTAGCAGTTAATCTTATCCATCTAGGACATTAATTGGAGCACAGCTGGTATATGTGACTTTGCCACTCAAGGTCAGAAAATGCTTTCTAGCATATTTGCTAAACTTTGCAAATAAATTATCTTTTTCAATTTCNGCTTTTTCTATTAACCGCGGTTTATGATCCTCGATTTTATCCATAACATAGTCAACTGCAATACTGCATGCAAGCATATTTACGACGTCGATTTGCTTATTGGTTCCATTTCATTCTAGACATGACTCAACTTGTTGAGATTTCCTTTTATTATGATTCTCAGGTACATGAATCTCTTTCTTACTCATGTCTAAGTCTCTTCTAGAGATTTTTCATAACTCTTTGCTTCCTCGGTGCCATATTAAGTTATGCTCCTTTTCTTTTCGAGGATACTTATATTTGGAACCATAAGTCTATCACACTTCATGCGATCTTTAGATTTACTNTCTCATGTTGGAAAGACAGACTCACTGAAACAGTCTCTGCATCTCGAGCCTCAAATTCTCGAGATATTCAATCTTCGAAAGATATTCATATCCAACATATTTCCAACATTCTTTCAAATTCCATCTTATATCACTGTGGTGGAGCAACCAACATGTATAACACATTAAGATGGAACAAATCTGGTTTTTGACCTAAACCAATTGTAATGGGGAGTACTCATGATAATTCATTGGCCCGATGCGAACTTATTGTCATACAGAGTCATTTTTGTCAATCACATAGCCTGGTTTCACCACCATTGTCAATTAACCAAATACTCTTTCAAACTCGAATATATGGTGGATGATCAGTCCACAATATCTCTTTGTATACGTACCAGAAAATTGACACTATCCAAATTCATGGGGTCGATGAAAGCCATATAATCAGCTTGCTTTGTAAAGTAGCACACATTAACACTAGGAAAACTCTTAGGTTCTCTAATGAATCTTTTCAGAAATTTCTGATTATTCTTTCGCATCACTACTGAACCGAAATGGCTTAACCGGTCATGCCAAACACTGAGATTTTCACAATGCATTTCATCTTCTAGATAATACATATAATCTCTAAAATATTTTTCTTGTCTTGGGTAATACTTATGATTTCAAAGTATTTTCTTGGCTTATTGTCTTAACATGATTACTTTTCAAATCATCAAGATTTGCTTTGTCATATGAGTGATTAAACTCATTTTGGGTGTGAACATAATCTTATATCTGTTCCATCACCTCTTGTGGGATTCATTAATTCTCCCTCTCGAGATGATGACACTTCATGTCTATCAATCTCGATTTGAATCCCACTCTGTAATCAATAATATTCTCAAATTGGGTCATGTATCATATCTTACACCCTTTTGACTTTGAGACTAATTGGTAGACTATAACACATTAATATCAAATTGTGTTCCCATAGACAATACTATATATACTCTTCAAGAGTTTTCAATACTTTTTCTACTACTTCTTATTATTGTAGTAGAATAGTGGAAATTGTCGCACATTAACTTCTTTCATCATCATCATATATAGATGAGATAAGTTCCTCATGTACTTATTATTCACTTATAGTGGAGATACTAGTCGACTTAACCGTGACCTTATATATATATATCATACCCACATTTATAACCACTTTTATAGCAACTTTCTTATCATTGATGTGGCATTTTCCTTTTTCTTTGCATAAAGTCATATTCAGTTCAGCGAATAGACCAAGTCAATAGGATATGATTTACATCAACATCTCATAATTTTACACAGTCACAAAAAAAATAAGATTATAATATTTTTAAATATATATTTTTCATTATATTGTGTATACATGACAACAATATTTTATGGCAAGTAGAATATATATTCTCTTCTATATTTCCAACAATGATACTATCTTCTATTATAATCTTGGTTATAATTGGAATTAAGTTGTTTGTATTCATCTCTTATAGACTTTTAGTTATTTACTTTCTTTAAATTATTCTAAAAAATTAGTGAATTTTTATGGTCATATACTTGGACTTAAACCTTCTCATAGAAGTGATGCCAAAAAGATATAATCAATCATCATTATTTATTAATTTGTTACTAGATTTTCAATTTATTCACCAAAGAGGTTGGAGACATAATTTAAAATATTTAATCATGACATTATATCTAATTTTAATTAGATTTAAATTTGTGATTAAACAAATAAAGTAAATCACAAAATATTATAAACAATCATATAAATGAGTGTTAAATATTAAGTATCATATCTTTATATATATATATATATATATATATTGTTATTCAAACGTTTTACTTTTCTGTTTTACTAAAGATTTTATTGTAAAATCTAAAATATTTTACCAAAGAATGTTTTTAAACTCAAATAAGTTCAAAGAAATACGAAATTCTTCTTTTTATACCAATATATAAAAGGGTACTTATCTCGATAATAAGACGGTGTCACGTAGACGTCTCAATGAATGATGTTCCCAGAGATAGAGATAATAACGTAGATCTTAACTTCACCATGAGATAATAACTTCATTCCTTCAAACAAAAAACACTTTTGTCAAATTGATATTCCAAACAAAACTTAATAACCAAATAAATTAAACCCAAATGTTCTCGGTAAAACAAATAACCGATGATGATACAATAAATAATATCATGTATCACAGAGATCAACAAATAAATTTCCATGAAGCTATACATACATATTGAACGATGGGTAGTTAATTATCATACACATGTATGTTTTCGATGACATCAACAAAACAATTATCATACAAGTGAAGAACTATAAGTCAAAGCATGTTCTGATCAAGCTAATGAATTTATTGATTTAAGATTCTAATTAAAGCCACATCATGACTTCGAATAAATGAATTCTAAAGCACACGATAATATGAACTGATCAAACAATAGATGTAAAGCTTAGTTCTAGTTTTTTTTCATAGATATAAAATCGTTTTGTTATAAGACAACAAAGTATTAAACAAATATAATTCAAGCATATTGTATGAATCAATAATAACACACAATCCATAGCATGAACCGATCATGACCAAAAGCCAAAGCAATCATAGGATCGGAGAGCCAATTATAAATCATGCGACGGTATAAATTTAGTTGCATGAGTCAAATCATCAACTATATGCATGACTCAAACATATATTACGAATACTTATCTGATTGATAACGAAGACGACTTAGTTTTAGAAGAAGGTCCCTAACGGTGATGACTGCTCAAACGTCTCAACGGCTAGGTTTTTTTTAGACGGCTAGGGTTAGAGGTTCGTGCTGATAACGTGTTGTAAACAGAGGTTTTAGAGAAATAGTTCTCTCTGTTATCCATATATCCAATAGGATATAACATATATATAGTGATACCCTAAAATATAGTTATACAACTTTAGGGTTTTAGGTCATCCATACAATATAGAATATTCATAACAGAAAAAACTATATTGTGAACAATAAATATTCTACTGTTTTAAAGTCCATTTGGTGGTTATGGAAATTCATTTACAAAGAGTTTTTCATATGGTTTAAATAAATTATACATACACAATACTACACACAATTGTACAAGCGATATTTATAATGGATTTGTACAAGGAAGAAAATATATTAATCAAATGATGGAATTATTAATAAATTTTTGATTTATTTGGGAGCAACTTTGAAGTGAGAAGGCGCCGGTCGGAGCCAGTCTTTGCCGCCGATAAAGTCCTTGCTCAAGAAGACGGTTGCTTCGTCATCCGATAATTGTTTCGACCATTTCACCCTTTGTCCCCTGTCTGCTCCGGGACCATAACATTTGTATTCACCATAATATACAGTACTGAACAAAATTGTTAAAGAACAATATTAGTATAGATTAGTCAAAAAAAATTCATAAGAACTTAATTATAAACCAAATAGATAAAAATGTTACTTTTGTTTTGTTGAGTCTCCCCATTGGTTCCATCCCTGAGGTGCGACGACGTTGGAGAAGAAGGAATAAGCAAAGACAACCCTAGAATAAGCTCCCCAGGGTCTTCCCAAAAAAGTGGAACCTGATCCGGTTATCTTGCATCCCAAGAATGTAAACCCTGATTTCTCCGTTGCCGACGTTCTCATTTGTGCCGTTATCGACCCATTATTAGGCGACAACGAGTGCAAATGACACTTCTACACATGAGGACACAGAGAAATTAATTCATGAGAGTAGAAAAATGATTAAAATATGGGATATATATATATATATTGTATAATTATCATGTACATGCATGGTTTGTATTTTAATGAATTGTGAACATGAGTTAGTAGTTAGTACGTACTTCATAGAGAGAAGAAGCGCTTCCACAGATGAAATCGGTGGCTCCTTCAATATAGCAGTTCTTGAAGTAATGGTTTCCATTGTCGTCAAGGAGAGTGTCTTGGTATGACGTTATCACGCATCCGTAGAATGCTGCTTTATCCGCGGCCACGCGCAGCGCAACCGCTCGTCCGGCCGTCCCAAACTTATTCTACTTGCATCAAAACAAAACACGTCACTATAAGTCTCTTGTAGTTTTCGTTATAGATGAATTACGTATTTTATTTTTATATACGTATTTTATTTTTATATATGGTCTTTTGGTCTCTATATATTGTTTGTTTGGGCTTACAATACTTTTTACACGTGCGTACACTTTTTGTGTATATGAATCCACTAATATTTGAGCATAGTAAGAGAGATATTTTTAGTGGAAACGAAAATGAAACATGAAAACCCTATCAATAAAACAAAACG
>NC_025691.1:26329387-26332302 GCF_000633955.1 Camelina sativa
CGGATGCGAAGATTGTGAGAGTGGGTGATTCCAAAATGTCTTCACCATCGCTCCATATGAGAAAGGTGTTGGAAGCTCGTGTTCCACTCAATGTTATGTATGGTTTATCCGCAGGAATCACCACTTTTTCTCTGTTTTCAATTATATCGCCAATTAGCATTATACCTATATAACGTAAGCACCAAATCTAAACAAGCATAGACATTTGTAACTATTTATCAAATAATATATATCATATCATATATGTATCAAAATGAATTCATAAATATAATAAATAGTAGGTCGAAGCATATCCACAAACATATAATTTTATGTAAAAAGTTAAACTGTTATTATTTTTTATTTTAAAAGACTATTCCCTCAAATTTTATGTAAAAGTTAAACTGTTAATAGTCTTTTTAAATAATAAATAATATCCCTAAACAACAATTCTGAATCCTAAACCTTAAGGTTTAGAAATCTAAAGCCTGACCATACGTCTTAAACCCTAACCTTAAGAATTAAATATATAATATCTAACATCATAGTTTATTTTTAACCGTACCGGTAAATTCCAGGCTTGACCCATATGTAATAGAGTTGGGAGTTGTTTAGATTGGGAGGGATAGATTCAATTGCTTCTTGAATCTTATTGAAGTCTCCTTTGCCAGATTGATCGACCCTTATTAGAATAGCAGTCGAAAAATCAATGGAAGACGAAGAAGAAGAAGCCATGGATGAAGATATGATTGAAGAGAGAATGAAAATATTGGTGATTATTATGATATGATAATAGTTAGCAATTGAACGTTTGGAGTTTGTTTTATAAAGAGCCATCTTGGCATAACCCATGTGAGGTTTCACGTCTTGGCGATTGTGCAGATGACAAAAAAAAAACAAATACAAAGTACAAATCAAGAATGAAAATCGAAAACTATTCAATTCAACTCGTGAAGCAAGAGTGTGAGAATTAGAAATTTAATTTGGAAAAGTTTGGTTTACACATAAAGGAGCCTTTTTATATACATACCAATGGGTTGACTAACTAAAAGTCTAGATGACGTGGTGGGATTGGGTAGCGGCCGAATTCTTATGATCGAAGTTGAAAGATTGCATTTCGTTGCCAAGAGATTTTTATATTAACAGATTCAAACTTTCAACTCTTAGGACACAAATTCTACACACACTAGATCGTATTATATGGTATATTCTATCTAAGTTGAAACCTAATCTACTCTCATAAACTTGAATAAACCGGATTTTCTTGTCATGTACAATGTCTATAGTGACCAGTTCGACAATGGTGGACTGAAGTTCGATCTTTAAACTTGACCCACAAATTAATCCTCAGTCCATTTGAATAAACCACTTGGTTACACGTTTTGGTTCAATACAAAAGTTCTTATCATTAATGATTACCAGATCTTTTAAAACTGAAGTAACTAGCTAGATAATACTTGAGATATACTTAACGTGTAAGGTTGGCGGCGTGCATGCTTCTTGCATTAGTATTAGGCTATTAGCAATCAAAAAGAGATCCATAATGCGTACTTATGAATTGTTTAAAAAGTAAGAAACAAAAATGTGTATGATTAAGATCAAAGGCCAAATATATATTGAAAACTGTAGTGGGCAATAACCAAACAAAAATGTATATGATTAAGGTCAAAGGCCAAATATATATTGAAACTGTAGTGGGTAATAACTAATAACCAAACAAAAATGTGTATGATTAAGCCTAAGGTCAAAGACCAAATATATATATATACTGAAAAACAGTAATGGGCAAAAAGAAAAAAAAAAACTAAAGGCCCATAATATAAACCACTTCTATATAAAATTATAGATGGACTCAATACTTGTCTTTATTTACATATTTACTCACAATAGTTTTGTCAATCACAAATGCTCCTCCATTTTTTTTTGTTTTTGACAATCAAACCCCATGGTCTATATTATTAAGCTATACATGTGTCTATATTGCAACTACAAGAATACAAAAAGAAACAATGCACGTATAGTATACTTTCTAGAGCGTGTCACTGTAACACGAAGAAACCAAAGTAGAACACGACACGATTGGGTAAATGGTAAACGAAACATTGTCCAAAGTCAACGAATTTTTGTTTACTAATTGAATTTATATGCTTTGATCGCATAATAGGTCTTGAATTAGTAGTTTGTATGCATATGAATATGATAATGATGAATTCTCATGTTCTTTAACATCAGTATTGTAACATTCCTAGTCACATGACGAAGGGTTTTGGGTCTAATAATATGGAGTAAATCTATTAACAACAAACAAAATAAGCGAAATTATTAATGACTTTCATTCAATTAATTAATTACTTCTGGAAAGCCGCCGACAGAGAACTGTGGGCTCACGATGCGTCAAAAAAGCAACCAAAACATCCAACTCCCCCAAAACCAAAATATAAAAAGACTCGCTAAATCCGCCAAAGACCATAAAGGAGACCTAAAAATCGAAAACTCAACCGAACCCATTAATCGAAATCTCGATATCTTTTAGAAAGTTTGAGTCTTTTTTTCTTGTTTGGTCGGAAATGGATGCTTTGCCGGACGATGAAGAGTACACTTTCAGGGAAGTGGTGTTGCCGTCGTTGATTCCTGTAGTGCCGGAACCTGAGTTGGAGAGAGAGAGCGGAGAGAGGAGAAGAGGAAGAGACGTAATCGTATCCGTTGATCATGGTCCCAATAGCAAACACGCCTTTGACTGGGCTCTTGCTCATTTCTGTCGTCTCGCCGATACTCTTCACCTTGTTCACGTCGTCTCAAGTTCGTTCTCTCTCTCTTTATCTTGTGGTCAATGTGAATCTTTTGATAGTTCGATTTCGTGTTGATTTTGCTATTCCAGATCTGAAAATCGCAGATTTTGATCCACCTCTGTTTTTTTTTTTTTTTTTTTTTTTTTT
>NC_025691.1:26332395-26358082 GCF_000633955.1 Camelina sativa
GGTGTTAAGAACGATGTTGTGTATGAGACGAGCCAAGCGCTGCTGGAGAAACTCGCTCTTGAGGCTTTTCAAGTCGCCATGGTTATTGCTTACTTTACCTAATGTTTCTCTTTTTGCGTTGCTCTATTATATTTGGAGAAGAGAAATCAGTTTCTTGATTGCTAAGTTAGGGTCTGAGAATTACAATTCAATGAATTAGGTGGCTGGCTATAGAAACAATATGTAAACTTAGTGTTGGTAGTAGTCATATGTTGTTGCTGTGTAGCTTAGTGTTGTCGTTTTTTGCTTAGATACAAAATCTCTGGTGCGGTTTTGCTTGAAGACATTGTATGCATTTCATATACTGACTTGGCTTGATACTGGTTTGTTATGTTATAGGTGAAGTGTGTGGCTCGTGTCATTGAAGGCGATGCTGGTAAAGTAATTTGCAAGGAAGCAGAGAGACTTAAGCCTGCGGCTGTGATTTTGGGTACACGAGGCCGGAGCTTAGTAAGAAGGTTAGATATACAAGACCAAATACTAGTTGTGATCTATAATATATCTTTTGAGTTTTTTTTTCTTATAGTTTCTTGATTTCATGATTCTCTTTTGTAATTCTTCTGCAGCGTGTTACAAGGAAGCGTTAGCGAGTATTGTTTCCACAATTGCAAATCCGCTCCCGTCATTATTGTTCCTGGGACAGGTACATTAATATATCTTTTCAATCCGAGTGATTTTTAGCAAATCGTTCTCGTATATAACTATAACCTTATGTTGTATAAAGCAGAAGCTGGAGATGAGTCGATTGTAGACTGGAAACGATCAGGGGATCTAAAAGACTAAAACCATAAAGATGATCGTACAAGTATTTCCACCAAGACTGTTTTGTTTTCCATCTTTCTTGCTATTGTTGCAGTCTTTGGTTCAGTGTATGTTGTTTTGGTTCTTCTGTGTGTGTGTTGCTTTGGCTTTTGTAGTTTCAAGTTTTGTGAATTAAAACACTTGCTCAGGAATGAGATTTATTGTATGTAATGGTGTGCGATGTGTTTTTAGTAAACGAAGCTTCTTTAACGCTTTCTTCTAGTATAAGTTATTATTATATGTTGTGGAATTTTCTTTGACGCATTTCATCGAACACTTGGTGTGCGTCTTTTGTAAACAATAGAGAGATTTGATAGGGTCAAACCATGGCGGAGTTTGGAGAGCTCGAAGCTCAAGATGGTGTTAGGATGCCATGGAACATCATCCCCGTCGCAACGAAGAAGGAACAAGCCATCGACTCCGAAGTTCCAGTTTCCGCCATTTACACACTCTTGAAACCTCTTGGATCTCACTCCCTTCTCTTACCTTACTCTCCTCTCCGTTGCCGAACCTGTCGCTCCGTTCTAAACCCTTACTCCGTAGTCGATTTCTCCGCCTCTATCTGGGGTTGTCCTTTCTGCTTCCATCGGAATCCTTTCCCGCGAAACTACTCTTCAATCGCCGATAATAGTCTCCCGCCGGAGCTTTTTCCTAACGCCACGACTGTTGAGTATCTCTGCGACTCCTTCTCTTCTCCTCCTTCTCCTCCTCCTCCTCCTGTGTTCGTCTTCGTCGTTGATACTTGCTTGATCTATGAAGAACTCGATTTCCTCAAATCATCTCTCTTCCAAGCTCTTGATCTTCTTCCTGACACCTCCGTCGTCGGTCTCGTTACCTTCGATTCGTTAGTCCGTGTTTACGAGCTAGGGTTCCCACACTGCACCAAATCTTACTTCTTCCATGGGAAGAAAGATTGTACCAAAGATCAGCTCTTGGATCAGCTTAGTTTCTTCGTCAAGAACCCTAAACCTTCTTCCGGTGTTATCGCCGGTGTTCGTGATGGTCTCTCTTCCGACGACATTGCACGGTTTCTGTTACCCGTCTCGGATTGCCAGTTTGCTCTTCACTCTGTTATCGAGGAGCTGGAAAGCAGTCCTTGGCTCGTTGCAGCTGATCACCGCCCTGTCAGGTGCACTGGTGCTGCCCTCCGAATCGCTGCTGGTCTCTTAGGAGCTTGCTTTCCTGGCTCTGCTGCTAGAATCATGGCTTTTATAGGAGGACCTTCCACTGAAGGCCCTGGAGCTGTAAGTCTCTTCGTCCTTTCTTTTAGTATTATTTCCTGTTGGTGGAAACTCCAAGTTAGCTGATGATCTTTGTTCTGTAGATTGTATCTCGGGAGCTTTCTGATCCAATTCGTTCTCATAAGGACATTGATAAAGAGTCTGCTTTATATTACCACAAAGCGGTGGAGTTCTATGAGACACTTGCGAAACAACTTGTTCATCAGGGACATGTTCTTGATGTTTTTGCATGTTCCGTTGATCAGGTGATTGGGTGGAGAAAATGGTTTGTAATGTCTTTCTTGTTTCGCAGTCGCAGCTACCATTTTGATTTAATATGTGTATCTCTTAGGTAGGCATTGCTGAGCTCAAAGTTGCAGTTGAGCAGACTGGTGGATTTGTCGTGCTTGCTGAAAGTTTTGGCCACTCAGTTTTTAGGGATTCTCTCAAACGCGTGTTTCAGTCAGGTGAAAATGATCTACGCTTGTCCTCATGGTAATGGCTTACCTAACTTTCATGTATGTTTTCGTTATCGAAAATAAACAACCTATTGTCTGCCATATTCATCTTCAGCGAGTTGATTCTGATGATATGTTTCTCTCTTGCAGTGGTATATTTGAAATTAACTGTTCAAAGGATATCAGAGTTCAGGGAATTATTGGCCCATGCGCATCTCTTGAGAAGGTATCGAATGAAACTGTCAAAGGTTTACCTTTTTCCTTGAGCTTTTTGTGATCACTTTCTGATGATTGTTTGCAGAAAGGACCATTGTGCTCTGACACTGCCATCGGTCAGGGACACACAAGTGCATGGAAGATGTGTGGCCTCGACAAAAACACTTCCATATGTTTGGTTTTTGAAATTGCTAAAAGGGATACAGCTGAAATTGTTTTGCAGTCTCAAAGCAATCAGTTTTACTTTCAATTTTTAACATAGTAAGGGATTTCTAGTTTTCTACTAAAATTATTATTGCAAGTTATGGATGTAATAACTTGACACATTTTCTGCTTACAATACTAATGTTTCTGCAGCTATCAGCACTCAAATGGTCAAACAAGACTCCGGGTAACAACTCTTTCAAGAAGATGGGTAATGGGAACCGAAAGCTTACAGGCAAGTTTCACATAGTATATTACAGTCTTAAATAGGGAGTCAATTGGATGAAGTGGGGAAAGAGATTCTTATAACGTTTAGAGGACAATATTTATATTGCCACTCCAGTATGATTGGTGGGTGTAATAATATATATATGAGCGACGAGGTGCCACACCTGTTATATTGTAGAACTTTAAGGTTTACTTCTTCTTATGCTCTTAGTAATCCATTCTAGGTAGTGAAACGAAGCCAGGTTTGAGAAATCTTCAGCTGTTTGGTACATGGCTAGACTGTTCCTGTTTCTCTCTTCATTAAACTATGGTCTCTAATTATTCCTTTGAAATTGCTTTCTGAAGTGTAGGAGTTGAGCAATGGCTTTGACCAAGAAGCAGCTGCTGTAGTCATGGCACGACTTCTTTCCTTCAAAATGGAGACTCAGGTACTCGGTGATGAGAGCTAGTTAGATTTCTTAAGCTAGATGATATTATGTTCTAGTGTTTCTTAGGTTTTTTTATCTGTTGCAGCTTGAGTTTAATCCCCAAAGGTGGGTTGACAAAGCTTTGATAAATCTATGCACCTGGTTTGGAGATTACCAGAAAGGAGATCCTTCTTCCTTTAGCTTGTCTTCTCAGTTGTCAATTTTCCCGCAGTTTGTGTTTCACTTGCGTCGATCTCAGTTTGTCCAGGTACTCGTTTGCGCTGCTCATATATTCATGATAGAGTGATATAGTTTAAACACACAATTTATCTTCTGAGCTCAATTGGCTTTCCCTTTTTGTAGGTCTTTAACAACAGCCCAGATGAGACGGCATATTTCCGGATGCTGCTGTACCGAGAGAACGTTTCTAACTCAATCGTAATGATTCAACCTTCACTGGTTGCCTTCTCACTCCATTCACAGCCAGAACCAATTCTTCTAGATGTAGCATCCATTGCAGCTGACAGAATCCTACTGTTGGATTCATACTTCACCCTTGTAATATTTCACGGCTCTGCCATCGCCCAATGGCGAAAAGCTGGATACCATAATCAACCTGAACACCAGGTATTGTCATATCTATCACCTTAGAAGAGAATATGAGAAAAAGATGTCTTTTATAGTGTGATGTTCAAAAAACTTGTATCCTTTGTGCCAGGCATTTAAGCATCTGTTGCAATCACCTCGTGACTTCACAGACACAATCATCAGTGAAAGGTTTCCCTCTCCGCGTCTTGTCATATGCGATCAGTACGGTTCACAGGTACCTCTCCTTCTTTGCACATCCCCCTCCATTTTCTGACCAGAATTAGTAAAGTTCCAAGCTAGAGGTTCCCTTTGGTCAATATCCTGACCAAATTATATGTAATAAGTGGTCCATTGATTGGTTATTATAGTTTTTTTTAGTTCTTTATCTTGCTGTGTGTATTTTTTGCAGGCTCGTTTTCTTCTAGCAAAACTGAATCCTTCTGATGGTGGCGATGCTCCCTTTTCCGGCGAAAGTAATGTTTTCACAGATGATGTTAGCTTGTCTGTGTTTCTTGATCATCTTAGACGACTCATTGTTCGCTGATAATAATGAGCCCCGCCATTTTAGCTAACGACTTTGCAAACTCGTAATAGATATTGTTGTTTGCGTGAGAAAGTGAGGAAAAATTATAGGCAAGTTACCTTTTTACACTGATCATAAGAGTGTCCTAAACCGAAAAGTAAAAGTACTTTAAAGGTTTAAAACCTCCTAAATCAATAAGGAAAATCACCAAAACAAATTTAACATTTAAAAAAAGGAAAAGCAACAAAAACCATACTCGGTGGCATTCATATCGAAAATATATGTATAAGCGAAAAATAAAAGATTCATGAAAGTTAAAGGGTCAAAACTTAATTTAGAAGAATATTTATACAGTTTCCAACAAGGGACCTTTGTACACAATTAAAAAAGAAAGGGGTCAAATCTGAAGAAACGGGTAAAAATAAGATACAAAAATTAATTCTAAAACGCTGCGTTTGGTTGCTTGCGCATCAAGGGCATCTAGCGTGTTCTACCCGCACCTGATCATAACCGAGAAACTCTATATATCGGCTCTGTGCTTGCAGAGAAAGCAAAAAAAGAACAACAGAAGAAGAAGAAGAAGAGAGAAGGAGAAAGAACTTGCAGAGAAAGCCAAAGAAGAGAAACAAAGAGATTCAGGTAATTTTTCTTAGTTTCGAATCTCTTCTTCCATTAATTTATCTACTTATAACGATGCTGATGGTGAGTTCTGTTTTACGAGATTCATCGCTCTGGAAAATTTAGAGAGAAATCGTTTAGTTATTGTTTTAAATCTCTGTTAGGAATTTGGTCGAACACTTGGTGGGTATCTTTCTTTCTTTTTTTTGTGGAGTTTGTTTATCTTTGATGATCTTGTTTAATTGTTGTTGTTGTTGAGATTGAGAATTCGAATGGGTTTTGGGTTTTGATGTTTATGTTTGTGAGACTTTAGGGTTCTTAAAAGACTTTAGGGTTTTTGATTATTGGATTTAACATAACTTTTGTTTTATGGAACAGGAGAAGTAATAATGGCTTCACAGACAAATCAAACCGTGGAGACGAAGCAAATCGAAACAGAGAACCCACCGAAGCCTCAAGAGCCATTATCATCATGCAGGAAGAGGGTGAAGGATGAGAGTGCCACTTTCTTTGAGAACCTCAAGGATCACATGGATGAGTTCATCCATGCCTCTATGGATGAACACAAGACTTGTTTCAATGAGACCATGAACAAGGCTTGTCTACTAAATTAACAAACTCATATTGAAAATCTGAAACTCTTTTTGTGTTTGATACATCCTTTGTTTCATGATTTGATTAGAATGCATGCATGATGATTTATCTCTGTTCTAATTTGTTATGTGGTTGGATCTGTTGTTAGATATTCGGGACGACCTTTTCGAAGACGGATGAGAAGCAAGCTGAGGCTAAGGAAGTCGTCGAGATTCACGCTCCTCTTCAGGGCAGCTCTAACTAAGTAGAGAGAGAGAGATTCACATGGCTAGTGAGCTCAGATGAAGATTATGAAGTGTTTTTTATTTTTTTTTTGCTGTTTTAACTTTTCTGTGGGTGTTGATATAATACTCTTAGAACCCGCTTCTATCTTTTAATCCTTTCTAAATCATATAACTTGTTTCTAGACCATTAATTGAATTGCATTAATCATCATCTATTTACTAAGTTCAATTGGATACAAATATTCATCTATATCTCCTGATGAGGCTCAGAAAATCATATTCAATCTCACCCGTAGTCTACGAACCTGCAACTCTCTCTTGATGATGTGGACTTGTAGTAGTCTTCGCTAGCAATAGAAACTGACTCTATTTGATCAAGCTAGGTAACGAGAATTAATTGTCTCCACAGGGATCATTAATTACAACTGACTAGTAGTAGTATTTAGGAACTTAGTGGGTAATTAAACAAAGCCAAAAGGTCAATAAATTGGTCTGGCAACTAATATTATAAAGAGCTCAAAAGAGAGACAAAAGGGATAAAATTAAGGGAAGCTAACAACAATCTAGATAACAGATCTCATTCCCATCCTTGGCTTCTAATTAAGGATCCCCTTCGAACCAAACCCTTCAGCAAGAAATGCAAAGGTGACACAGCAATGACGAACAAAACCGTCGAATAGGAGAACGGAGAAACGATTTCCCTTTTGTGAATAAAAAATTCTCTACTTCTCAAAGGGTATATTACTAAATTTATTTGAGAACATAACAAATTTTTACTTGTCCCTCAAGAATAATATTATTTTTGTTGAGTATAGCAACTTTAGACATTGGATTTCTTTTATCTAGTTTCTATACTTCATTCTTTTTCATTTTTTTTTTTTTATAGAATTATTGCCTTGGTTCATTTTGCATGCATGTATGTATTCGTATATCGTATACGTGGGTACAAATTCGTATCCGTACACATATATACAAATTCGTATCCGTATAGTATATCTAAAGTGTATATGTAGTTTTGTTTAAGTGACGTATTTTTCCAAGCATCAGCCTTTTCGCCCATTTTTTGTTTTTTTTTCCTATGAAATTCCAAAATCTTTGAAACTCTCTCTTTTTGATTTCGATGGAATTTGAAAGGTTGCGAATCGGAAAAATTGCAGATATTTTGGCCCCGTGACATAATTTAGGTGTCATTAAAAACAGTGATTCACCAATTATCAAAACGTTCTGAATATTTTGATAATTTTTCAACCAATACCCTATACATATATAGAGAGATTCATTGGTTGCGTTGATTTCGAGACCTTCTTCTTTGTCCGGTTCTCATATCCTTTTGCATTATTGGATTGGATTCTCCATTAATTATTAAGTCTAATCAAAATATTATAAACTGACTTTGGATTTTTCCATTACGAAGCACCATGCATATAGATTCAGTTTTGTTGATTGGTTCGTTGATTTCGAGGTTATTATTTTATTTTCTGTTTTTGCTGATCCGTGACCGAATGATTTGTTTAATTAAGCATAAATAATGATAATAATATGATCAACATTATAATTGATTCAGAGACATAGGATTTTTCATTACGAAGAAACCCTAAACATATAATACAAATTGCTTAACAAGCTTCGTGAAAATACCAATTAAAAACATTAATTTAAAAAACAAACAAACAAAACACATCTCTCGGCGTTGGTTCTCTTTTATTTTCTTACGTAGTAGTTTAGGTCTTTGGTTGCTTCTTCTTGTTTCACTGCAGCTTCATGCTTCTCATCCTGCAACAACAACAAAAAAATTTGTTAATATACAGATTAAAATCATGTTTGTTTTGATTTAATTTTGCATGTCAAATAAAATAAAATAAATTTTATTTCCATGATGAGGATTTTTTTTTTGTTTTTGGAAGTTTCTTTAGGGGAAAGATTTGGGAATCAGTTTTTTTTTTGTGTGGAATAATTCTAGGCATATGTTATTGTGGGAGCAAAATTAAGTTTGGTTGTGATAAAGTCTAAAGAACACTTGACAAGAGAACACTTGGCTGATTTAGAGCCTCTCATAGCTTAATATGAGGGGCAGAGAGGGAGAGAGAGAGAGAGAGAGAGAGAGAAGTCAATAGAATCTTTGTAAAGTAACACAATAGCTTTATGCTGAAACAGACAATGCCCTTTCTTGTGTTATATTGTCATGGCACAGGAATAGAACTTGTCTATAAAAGTATCTTATAGTGTGGGCTATTATTATGGATAAACTAAGTTGATTAGTCATAATTAGTATAATTTAGATTGCAAAAACAATACCTCTTTTCCTCATCACGCAGCCTGCCGCCGCCTCTGTTGGTAGCTCCAGTAGTCTTGTAGTCAGGGAACGGGACATGACCATTCTCGATGCTTTCGATGTCACGCACGAGAAGTTCATATTGTCTCTTAGCTTCCTCTGGTGTTTTACCACCAACGGCTCTAGCAACATTGTACCAACGGTCAGGAGTGTCTTGGTCGTAGACCGCTAGAGCACGCTCAAAGGCTTTGTTCTGCTTAACAGTCCACGAGCCTGATGAGCCATAAGAAGACATTGAGCCTGACGCCATTGTGAGTGTTTAAAACTTGTGTGTGTAATGATAATAATTATAAACCCTATAGGAAAGAGAGATTCTGAGGAAATGATGTGTTGCACAGATGTCGTCGAGTCCTTGCTCTTTATAAAGAGATTGAGGTAGGGGTAGGACCAGTTGTAATTAAAAAGATAAATATATTTTGCCAAAAACAAAGAGAATTTAAAGTCTTTGTCGCTATGGCTAGAAGAGAATATGAGGAACAAAATTTGTGGAGATCAGTATCAAAGATCCAATACTAATCACCTAAAGATTGCGTTTCTCCATCCACATTTGGCATATGATGCTCCCGTAGAGACACTTTTCTATAAATGTTATAACTAATATGTTTACTTTTCTTTCCAAATTAGTGGTTCTTACGTCATTCTTTATAGATTAAGCTCTTGTTATCAAAAGAAACAGTTTAGGTAATAAATAAATTAGTTAGGCCTATGATATTATAAGTCATGGAACAGTCTGGTCTCTAATCACAACGCAAAGCTCACGTGCTCGTGGAACTGAGGAAAATTATAAGTCTTTTGGATGGATTAAAAGTTAGGGACATGTCTATTTAACAGATGATTTTTCATTGACTATTCAGATTTCCTCTTATCAAAAATCTTTGAAACATAATGTGAGGATCAACTTGTATCCACAAACAAAAAAAAAAGGTTAGAGAGCTAGCTTTTCGTGTGTTCACCATAAACTATATATTCTCATGTGGTCTTTACCTTAAGATTCTCTGCCATATATGAACCACCATATTAAAGTTATCCTAGCTGTATTAGAACTTTCCGTACTATCATCGACATTTTGTTGTTGAAAAAAAAAGGTCAACATTGTTTACCTACCTTTTCTTTTTTGTTCTTGGCATGCATGTTGGGTCCATCTCCTTGAAGTTAGGCAACTATGTTTTTCTTGGTCATATATTGTCTAATATGGATTCTTGGTGGTTAATTTGTTAAATAGTCACTTTTCTTGGTGGGATATTCAAATTGTTTTTTCTTGTTAACTCTTCTTTGGTTGTTTGAATTATTGAATATGGATTGGGCAAGAGCCAAAGATTTTTACAGCTGTCTTATAGTATTGATGTGATTTTATAATAATTTCATTAAGCTGTGAGTTTTCTTGTTGTTGTTATTGTTGATGTTGGTGAGATTGTACCCACTCTTTAAGAGAGCTAGCCCATGACTTAAATATTCACATGTTATGATGATGTGTTTGTCGTATTATCACCACTTATATATGATTTCAAATGATCATTTAATTACCTTGTTTGGTAAGAATCCAGGGTTGGGATGGGCATATAGATTATTGTCTTGTAACTAAATTAGGTTGCTAAAATGATAGCACCAAATAATGCACGATAGGGATATATACATACTTGGCAAAAAGACAAACAAACGTAAATAGTCCACTTGTTCTTGTTTGATTCTAATTAACTGAGAAAGTGAGCATTTCGTTTCATAGTTATATCATTCTTTAAAGATTTTTTTGTCCTGCAACAAAGGTTTGTTCATTAGTTATTCACTCGTTGTTTGATTTTACTCATAATAAAGTAGACTCATTGATCATTTAAAATCTCAAGAGTTTCCTCTCTCGGAAACACAGGTGATTCAAGGTGCTTTGGGAGATGGAAGACCATACTCATAGTCTTATTCAGGTAAATTATCAAAAGACCCCAAGTAGTATGTAAAGTTAGTGTCTACATAGTCTTCTTGGATCTTTTTTGGTTATAGTGTTTATCCATTCACTAAACGGTATTAGCTTTGCAAAGTATATGATGATATTCCCTTTTTGAGGTCGTATGATACTTAGATTTAATTTAGTCTGCCCTGTTGTTTGATACATGCCAATATAAGCACTAATATCAGATATTTTCTTTTTGCGAGCCAAATGAAATACATATATATATATATATATATATATATACTTTCACCAAATTATCTCAAACTGTAGATATTTTGATTCTAGTTATGATATGGGTGGTTCTGTTGCTGAGATGTCATGGTTTGGTTATAAGGTAGAGGCGAAACTTCTTCTCAAGAAGGAAAACTTTAAACAGAGAAAGAATCTTAATAATAATTATGAGACTTTTGGCACAATATATCTCGGAGATAATATATAGATTTGCAAGTTGCCAAGAAATGCTGCTAGTAGGCATTGCACTACCTATATTCTCATCGTCACGATTCTTCAAACTGACCCTCTTTGCCTAGGTATTGAAATGGTAAAAAAAGAAACACTTTCCTCACATATAGGTCTCAAGTTTATGAAAAAACTTTAAACTGTGAAAACGATAATCTTGAGTTCATAAGGTCAATTGGATGTTTATTATAGTAAGATGATTTTTTTTTTTTTTACTTTCTCACTATGGTAGCCAGCCCTGATGATAGTAGCATCTGTAAAGGCTCGATCGAGGGTTTGATTCCAATACTATACAGGTCTTGCTTGATTCTAGCCAAAGTGATCATTGATGAGAATTTACCCGGAGTAGCTTACAAGGAATCATGATGAAAAGGAAAGTAAAGAGCAAGCATTATATTTTGTTACAAAATTCTCTGTCGATATATATATATGGAATACTTATCCTCAATCTTGCAAAAAAACAAGAAGTAAGTATTCTGATTCCTCTCATAGTGGTTGCTCCTTTAGCAACTTGGAGAAGAACCCGAACCTGAAGTAATCACTATAATGGAAGTTTCTGTAGCTCAATATTATGTTTTCATGGCTAGTGGTGAGATATTATTATCACCAAAAGAATGATCCCTTTCATAAAATTGTATTCGGACAAACTTTACACAAAAGAAGGAAATGGCATTTTATCACCAAGAATCCATAAGAGGCATTCCCCTTTGAGGGAAAAAAGTATCCACAGACACAAGCCTGGTCCTAAATCAGCCATAGTAGCCTATAACAGTAGAGATACTTTTTTTGGTTGTTTCTTGGAATATTTGAGTAGAGAACTTAGGAAATTTTTGATTGGTTGAAGAGAGAATACACAAGGACATAAATATTTATACTTGCTTTCAATATAATAATTGATGTTAATCTTTTGAGACAGGGTAAATGGAAGCAAGCATTCATAGAACTGTGTTCTTGTGATGATTTGTTTTTGTGTAATGTTTGCAGCAAATCCTATACATAAAACTGTTGCTCTAAGTTTCTTGAATAACTTGTTACTATTAATTTAATATACCTTCTCTGAAAAAGCTTATTTCTTTTGCTCTGTTTACAATAAACAAGATCTTAAACTCATTACAACAAGACATACAAGTTGTGGTCGAAAATGAAGATAAATTGAGGAAAACAAAGAAATGAAGTAGCTATGTTTTATATGTAGATGTAGTTAACTATTTGGTAATATAACAAAGTTAACTATTGGGTGTATAATTAATTAACTACTAGTAAATATTAACTAATGTAATTTGATTGTACAAATCTTAAATAAAAAGAACACGTTTGGATATAGTTAAATCCATGTAAATTTATTTAACAAGAAGCAAGTCCCTGTTAATGTAATCAACTTTATAGATATATAAGTACTTATTCGCTAATATAATCTAAAATAACCAACTGTATGTAATCAACAACATGGATATATGTTTCTACGTAATCTTGCCACTTATATTTGCAAAGTAGAGAACGGTATATATGTATTGGAACATATATAAACAGAAAAGTCACATTATATTAGGTAGTGACTTCATCACTTTTCTCGTACCGGTGCGGTAAGGATCTCAAGGGAGAAACAGTCCTACTGTCGTTTGTCTTCTAAATGAGACCGTACGTGCATAAACGACAAAAACATATTCTTACAAGCCAACTCAAATTCTGAATTAGGCACATAGGATTTATATTCTCGCATCTTCGATCACCCAAGAGTTTAGTTACAGAGATCTAATGCTGGAGATACTTAGTTATACATCCATGGTGTCGAAGGTTGTTCGTCACTACAAATTATAAAATGGATACTTTTTGAAACATACCAAAAAGAATAAATCTTTCAAAGTTTTTTCAGTTTTGTTTGTTTCTGGCTAAATATAGAAAAGAAAGAAAAATTAAATTACTCCAGATGAAATCATCTATTCTTTAGTTTGGTTAAACTGGTTAGACGCAAAAAAAATTGTTCATATCGGAATGTGATCTTCTTCTTTGATCTTTATCCTAATACTGTTGAAAGTAATTCATCATCACTTTCACATGATAAACAAATTTTTATCCAAAGTAAAAAAGAGAAGGTAATGGATGGTGCTTCTATTTTTGAAATAAGAAGTGGTGGCTGTTATGTTTGTCAACAAAAGTGGGCTGCAAGCTTTCTATAAATAGAGAGAGATCAAGCTAGAGCATATCATCCTATAGTATCCAATATAATAAAGAGAAGTTGCAATATCAAGCAAAATAAGTGAGTGTGTGAGGTTTGAGAAAATAAAGAGTGGTGTGAGATTTGAGTGTTTTTACTATCAAATTATAAACTTTGTATTGTGAGTGATTTACAAATAAATATAAGAGTGTTTCCTTTAGTTGGCTTATATATTTGTTGGTTAATTTATTAATTGCGTATTTACATGTTATATATATTTGTATTGTGGTTTAATACCAATTATGTTTTAACCTGATATTAAACCAATTAAATTCTCAACAAATACATGTTATTTACTTATGCTATGTTAGAACTTAGAAGTAATAGAGGGTAGAGGCTCTCTAGTAATCTTATGCTTCTCTTTTGTTAATTACTAGTGGTTGTCTCTCTAATTGTGGCTTTAAGGGCCAACGATTGTAACCTTAGCCATTTCTTTGCTAGTAACCAAGTCTAAATCCACTTTATTTGATTCAACCACGAGTGGTGGACCAACCAAGACGAGTAAGGTCCCAAACAATGGAAAAAGATATATTGTTTGACAAAAAAAATTCGAATACAGTCTCATGGCCGGAGTCATTACCATTGCCAACGTGCACCACAGGCGATATAATCAAACAAACCGTAAAAAAGTAACGCAAAAATATATAGCATTTTGACCAAAACTGCAAATACAAAACATATATTATATAGTTGTTGGATTTGTTCTTCTCGAAACGATGTTGTGTTTTTACCACGATTCTTTATCATAATGGATAAAGATTTAGAATGTCTATCATAACGAACCTATATCTTGAATCTTGCAAACCAAACATATTGTCTCAAACGACCTTCACTTTGTCTATAATAAAGTTCTTGACTTACTACTAGTTTTGCATCTCTTTTGTGAATTCATACATAAACATTTTCTGTAAGAAGATGCACACAGCAATAAACAAAAATTATACTTATTTCTTTTTTTTTTTTAAGTTATAATCACGAAAATAGTTTTTGTAACATGTTGAAAATTCCTAGTGTATTATGATGGAGTTCGTCGGTTCATACATCCATAAAATTCATAGTGCATTACAAACATCAAAAATGATTATTAAGGGATGGACGTATGAACCGAATTTGTATGAATCACTGGGCCAGATCACCTCGATTTCCTAAGGTGGTTGGCAGGCTTCTACAAGGGTTCTCTCCAAATTGGGCCTTCTTCTTATTTCATCTAAGTCTTTTTATGGTATTGAATCTCTTTGTTGACGAGATAAGCTCTATTACCTTTTTTTTTTACTAGATCTAATACCAAATATGACAAAGAATCGAATAAACATAATAGGAAAAAATAGAAAGAGAAGAGATCTCATTGGATTTGTTAGCCTTTATGAAAGGAGTAGGGATTCCATTAGGATGGTGACTGATCTTCAGTACACGATACATACGTACTTGATGGTATGCGGTTCCCTCATAAACAGTTCTACGCGTGATAGTTGAGCACTAGAGAGAGCCGACTTGTACAAATTTGCAATTAACGGCATTTCAGAAGTGGATTTTTGAACTTAAACTTAAAAGAGGATTTTTAAATCTACTAGAGAGAGCCGAGTTGTAAGATCTTTGAACTTAAAAGAGGATTTTTAATCATACAAAATAATATAAGATTTAATCACAGACCAAATCAAGTTATATAGAGAAACCAAACAAAAAAATAGATAAATGTGGTGAAGAAAATTTTGTTATTTAGAGAACCGAAGAGTGACTTAACATTTGCGTTTCCAGATACCAAAATACCTAAATCACGAAACTGTTACATCAAATCTAAGCAGCTGAAACAGAGAACCGAAAGAGACTGATAGGAACCAAACACAACCAAACAGAAGCATAACGAGACAGAGAGAGAGAGAGGGATAAAGAGAGTTTTCAGAATAATCCCCGATCTAATAAAAGGAATCACCATCCTCCTCCACCGCTTCCTCCGTAACTTCCTCCTTCACCACCACCGTAACCTCCTCCACCCTCACGTCTTCCACCACCGTATCCTCCGCCACCACCTCCTCTCGAGTAAGAACCACCGCCACCACCGCCGCTGTATCCTCCCTCGCGTCTTCCTCCACCGTATCCTCCGCCACCGCCACCGCTGTTGTAACCGCCACCGCCTCCGCTGCGGTATCCACCGCCACCACCACCACGGCCGCCTCCGCCACCGCTTCCTCGTGACTGAGCCTCGTTGACGGTGATGCTACGACCATCGAGCTCTTGTCCGTTCATTGCCTCAATCGCATCCTTCATGGATTTCTCATCCTTGAAGGTCACGAATCCGAATCCCCTTGATCTTCCGGTCTCACGATCGTTAATGATCTGTATAGTTTCAACACAACAACAGATAACAAATCAAAATCAGCAACACAATCCAACAAAGTTTATCAAAAAAAAGGATGAGATCTACAGAAGAAACAGATTTTAAACAAAAAAAAAACGATCGATCTCCGGGCTCACAGAAGCAGGAAGATGAACGTACCGATTAGAGAAAAAACAAGTAACAGTAGTAGTAACAAAGAAGGAACGAATAGTAACAGAGTAATCGAATCAAGTAACAGAGAAACACAAGATCGGAATTGATCCGTCGAGGATGATCACTCGGAGTCCGATTTCGGCGTGTAACAGACCTTGGAATCAACAACGTCGCCGTATTGAGAGAAGGCGGTCTCAAGAGCTCTGTCATCGGTGGCCCAGGCTAGACCTCCAACAAAGCACCGGTACTCAACATCTGAGGACGCCATTGAGAAAAAGGAAGAAAGATCTAGGGTTTAACAGTGAGGGACGAAAGAGATTTGTGAAGAATGAGGAAGACGAAGTCTCCAAATATATAATGGGAGGAGGGAGGCTGAGATGATGACTAACCCAAGGTTAAGATATTTTCTAGGGTTTAGTGAAAGATTGGTTTAACCATGGTTAAATGTGTGGTTTACACACATACACACAAAAAAAAAAAAAAAAATCGTAGTGGTTGGGGAACATATCACGTGACACTTTTTTTGTTTTAATGCGCGAAATAATGGAAAAAACGACGACGACCATGCGAGGAAAGATATTTTCTTTGTCCCAAGGAAAAAAAAAATATCTCAGTGGAGGAGAGGCAAAATATCTCATGTCTCGAAATGACACTTTTACCCCCCTTAAGTCTCAAGTTATCATAATTACACTGGACCGGAACAATTGGGCTTCAATAATTGGGTCGGTGTAGTTGGCCAGACGAAGAAAAAGCAAACAGAAAACAAAAAAAATGATTTTGTTGACAGTGGGATTTGAACCCACGCCCTTTCGGACAGGAACCTTAATCCTGCGCCTTAGACCAACTCGGCCATATCAACTTTTGTGATCATCACTCATGTGCATGATATTAGAAACGATAATTAAAACCCTAATTTTAACTACTGTAGTTTTATTCGTTTTACATTTTTGATTTTTCTTTTAAGTTGTTCTGAATAATAAAGTCTTTTCGTCTATCAGAAATTTAAAGCAAACAAAATTTTGATCTTCGTTAGTTTACTATGACTATGTTATATATGACTACCAAATTATATATATCTAAAAGAGTGTTACATGGTATTGTAACTGTTCGTGGTAAATAACGACAATAAAATATTAAACATCTTATTATATAAAGTTTGATGTCAAAATTACTCATTAACAAGATCGTGACACGTATCAAATATATTGATTAGATGTTGACACATGTTAAAATATATTTATTTTTTAATAAACGTAGTAGGACTAATTATATTTACAGGATTTGACATGTTTCTATTTTAAAAATTTTATTTTTCTAAATAAAAAAAAAAACTAACAAAATCAATATATTTTTCATTGTATGCTATTTATATTATACCTATGTGTGTTCTCAATAAAATTTAACATGTGTAAGCAAAAACTTAATTTATTAAGCATGTATATTAATCAATATATAATGAATAACAATGTTAAAGGTCATGGATGAGGAGCTTTGTGTTATGAGGATTGATGTAATAGGGACACATCTAAAATGATCAAACAAGACGGTAGATCAGCTTTTGGTAAGTAGATGAAACAGCTGGTAGTTTGTTGGTGAAACGTTTTTTACCCCAACAAACCACTAGCTATTTCATCCACCGTCTTATTTGATCATTTTAGTTGCGTCTGATATTATGTCAATCCTCATAACACAAAGCTCCTCATCTATGACCTTTATTTTATTTTATTTCCTCCAACATGAACTTGTTATGTGAGCAAAGTCTTAGCGCGCGTTACATAGTTTTCTTTATATGCATTACAAGAAAACATTATCAATTCTGATGGAATTTCCAACCGATATAATGATCGGTATATATTACGACCATATTCTAACCGTTAATCGACAAATACATAATTTGGTTGGTAATCGATCGGAAATTACCGACCAATTTATACTATTAAAAATCGGTCAGAAATAACCGACGAAATTTCCAACGAATATATCTGTCGATAAACGCTGACTATTTTACAACCAATTTCCGACGTATTTTAATATTCGGTTGACGCTGACTATTTTACAACCAATTTCTAACGGATTTTAATATTCGGTTGTTAATTGGTCGGTTTTACGCGACCGATTTAAGCGTCGGTATACAGCTGTAAATTTCCGACCAATTAACGACCATTTTATTTTTTCTTCTATTAAAAAACAAACACTTATAATCGTCATAATTATGCTCTTCTTCCTCCTTAGAACAAAACCTAATTTTTCTCAGCCACACCTAATTTCGATCTCTTCCTCCTTAGTTTCTTCTTCCTCTACAAAATCTGTCGCCTCCTCTTCCTCAGTCTCTTCCTCTACCTCATGTTCCCAGACCCTAAACCCATCTCACCCAAACCCAAACGTAATGTTACCTCCTGATACCGTAATGTTGGAGTAGAATCCTCCGATTGAACCCATCTCTCCTCACCCGTCAGCGTCTTGGAGAGTAATTGGTGGGAAATTAGAAACGAGAAGGAGGGAACTGTGATCTACGGCCGCCGAAATCAAGATCTACGACGTTTCGAGGTTATGAAACCGCCGCATCCGTACAGTACGCCCGTCACCTCCAGATTAGATTTCGGTTTTGCTCTTGCCTTCTACTTATCTTTTCCCTACTTATTAGAAACACGAGACTAATATTAGCTCTTTGTTTTATAAATTTCTGGAATTACAAAGCTTAAATTACTTTGTTTGGTACTTCTGTTTTCTGCAATTGTAAATTGCACAAAACTTCTCACTGATTAGAAGATAAGTTATTGGGTATGTCTAAATTGTTTCAGTTAAGAGTAGATTTATGTGAACTTCTTTGTTTTGGTGTTTTAAATTTGCTGCTTTTAAATTGCTAATTCAATTTGTAAATCTGTAACTTTTCCTCTTGTTCAGACTAAAACCAGAGTACGAGAGGACAAGGTCGAGAAATTCACAGTATAGAGGAGTCACCTTCTATAGAAGAACTGGTCGATGGTTTCAATACTGCTCATGTTGCAGTAGGTGGTTTTGATACTGCTCATGTTGGTGCTAGGTAATTTTTGGATTGTGTTTGTTCATCTCATCAGGTTTGTTTCGAGTTTGGTTTTTTGTTTTTGATAAAGGTTTTGTACTTGCAGAGCTAATGATCGAGCTGCTATTAAATTTAAAGGTGTTGATGCTGATATCAACTTTACTCTGGGTGATTATGAGGAAGATATGAAACATGTTTTGTAGATATAGTTTCCTTGTTTCTGAATATTACAAAGATTTGTTTTGGAACTTTTGGTTCTCTCTTACCAGAGATGTATAGATGATGTAATCTAGTCTTATACTATATGTATTAGTCTTACTCTTCTGTTTTTGATTTATATTGTCTTGTAGTGTTCAATTCATTGCAGGCTTCAGGACTTGGTAAGGTCCCTGCGTTTGGTCTTTCATGGAAAGGTTTCTACGTTCTTCCCGCTGAAGACGAAGATGATGATGAACTCAACATATTAGACTTGTGTTTTAATTTAACTAGTTTTTAGTTGTGTGTTTACAAAACATAATAATTTGTTTTGTGGTTTTATTGACAGTAATTTACATATATATATTTGTTTATTTAGCATTTTCTGATTTTTAATTAATTTACTATTTTTTGTAATTTTCAATTAATTTGACCAAAATTTATAATTATATTCATATAAAATTTAATATATATTTTTTTATAGAATCGGTCGGAATATCGTCCGGTAATATTGTTTCGACCGATTTATACCGTCGAAAATTTGTCGATATTTTTCTAACCGAAATCCGACCGATTTTACCAACGGGTTTACAACCAACGTTTCGGTCATAAATTTCCGATCGATTTTCAATCAAATAAATTTTCGACCAGCGATTTCCGATCGATTAACTATCGTCGGTTAATGATTGGAAATGCTTCTTTCCAAATGTTTCCCGACAGATTTGACCGTCAGAAACTACTATGTTTTCTTGTAGTGATGCTTTCAGTTTTTGTCTTGTTTTTTCCTGAGGACTACACATTTAAAATGCTAAACACATCATGTACGTAGTTTTAAGTTTTACATAACTAGATATGATGCCTGCAATAAGATATCATTCTGCATAATCATTTTGTTCTCTGACTTGGATTTCGTTGTTAACTTCTTAACTTTGATGTCGTTGTGCATTAGCCGGATCACAGATTGCTACCGTAGTGTCTTATGATGCAAATTTGATATTGTAAAATTGTATGGTGTAACATATCTGAATATAACATTTTAATCTGCCACGATATCTTCATCATCAGCATATGGCTTCTTCATAAACGAGCCTTTTTAAAAGAATTACTAATTAACAAAGTAACTGAATCAAGTAAAACAGAGAATGCATATTAAATTCAACATTAGATGGGCACCATATTGAAATATAGATACACGATAAATTAGGGTTTCTATGTGGAGAATAGAGAGAGAGACTTTGTGAGTCATTTCACAAAACAAGGCCCAGCCCAAACAGTTATTCATAAATAAATACAAAAGTAAAGGTTCTACCGAGAATTGAACTCGGGTTACTGGATTCAGAGTCCAATGTCCTAACCGCTAGACCATAGAACCATTTGCTATACATCTAACATATTATTAATTTATCATCTTCTCCGAGCCGTTGCTCTATCTATCTCTTTCCCATTACTTCTCCGTTGGCTGTAATCTCAAATTCTCCGACCGACCTGCTCTAATGCTTCTCCACTGTAACGTTAGCTACACCTCATCGTTCTCCCTCATCTCCTCCTCTCTCCGTCGTCGAGACCATCCCGACGAATCACAAGACACAGTAATCCGTCGCCGGCACAATGCTAGATCCCTTTCTCTATACATCCGTCATAATCGAGACCTAAAGCTTAACAAAAACCCTAACGAATCTCAAGAAACCTTCGCTCCTCCTCCGCGGCGTGATGTTGACGGTGATGACCGATCGAAGCTGCTCGAGCTCTCTCTTGTAACCAGAAGAACTCCGCAGTTCCCTGGTTCAATCTACGCTCAATCTGCTTCTGATGCTGATGTTGCTTCTTCTCTTCCTTCGCTTCGTAAGTTTCTCGGCTCTGATGGTGATGACGACGGAGAGAGCGAGATGGAGATGATAGTTAAGGCGCTTGAGATTAGGAGGAAAGTGACGAAAGAGATTATTAAAGAGTCTTTGGTGAGGAAAGGTAGATTTGGGATTACGTATGCTACTAATGTTACTGATCGTTTGGGTGATTTCGTTGATCATGTGATGATTGAAGCTGCCGCGTTGAAACGGTTGCCGGAATTTTCAGAGTCGAGGTTTAACCTTCGCGCCAGGACTGTTATAGAAGACTCCAATTTCGTGCCTCTTGTAAGGTCAAGCTCCTTTATTAGTGCACATAAGGTGTTCGACGGTTGGTCTCTGAGAAAGAAAAAAAAATTAACTATCTCTATGATTTGAGTATTATCTAAGATTTTAAATTCAGATGAAACTGAATTATATGGAAGCTTATACCCGAATTGTTTATGCTTTGTGTTGAGTAGTTGATCTAGCTAATGGTTTGATTTGGGGAGTTCGAATAGTAGTAGTTTTTTTTATCATGATTCTGAATTGTGCAGGTGGTTGAAGCACCATGAGTTTTCATATAATAGAATTGCTAAGATCATATGCATGTCAAAGGGGAATCTTGACTCCATAAGGATCATGATCGAATGGCTAAAGACCATTCATGTGAAGGGTGAATTCATAGGAGTTGCATTCTTGAGATCTGGGGACAACATCTTGCAACGTAGTCGTGAAGAGCTTGATGAGGTTGTTGAGTATCTAGAGAGTAATGGTGTCAGGAGGGAGTGGATGGGATATGTGGTTGGAAGATGTCCGGAGTTACTGTCTTTCAGCATGGATGAAGTGAAAAGCCGTGTTGATTTCTTCTTGAAAATGGGTATGAATCAGAATGACTTTGGCACGATGGTCTACGATTATCCAAAGATAATTGGGTACTTCTCATTCGAAGAGATGGAGAAAAAGGTACTGAAAGCTATATATATTTCTTTTGATGCGCCAATCTTTAGGGATTGTCTTTTGAATTCCTAAATGTGTTGCTTGTCTTAAACCAGATCAATTACCTGAAAGAGTTTGGCCTTAGCACAGAGGAAGTTGGGAGACTATTAGCCTTCAAGCCACACCTCATGGGATGCAGTATTGAAGAACGATGGAAGCCTCTAGTCAAATATTTCTACTACCTTGGAATCCCCAAAGAAGGAATGAGAAGAATCCTTGTTGTGAAACCAATTCTTTACTGCATTGACTTGGAGAAGACAATCGCACCAAAAGTAATTTAAGCTTAGTAATATGCTATGAAGTTTGAACTCCCTATACAAATACACAGCAGATTTCATTAACTCAGCTTCTCTTGTATTTTTTAAAGGTAAGATTTCTACAGGAGATGGGTATCCCTAATGAGGCCATTGGAAACATGTTAGTAAAGTTTCCTTCTTTACTAACAAACAGCCTCTACAAGAAAATCCGACCTGTGGTTAGTATTGTTTCCTCTATGAACCAAAGATGTTCCATAGAGTGTGATGTTAGTGTTACTCATAGCATATGATGATCCCGGAAACTGCATCTGATATTGTATAAGTTGTGGTTCTACAGGTGATTTTTCTCTTGACCAGAGCCGGAGTAACCCAAAAGAATATCGGTAAAGTTATCGCAATGGATCCAGCGCTCCTTGGATGCAGCATAGGAACGAAGCTAGAACCCAACATGAGATACTATGTATCATTGGGAATCCGATTTCATCAACTAGGCGAAATGATTGCTGATTTCCCGATGCTACTTCGATATAACGTTGATAATCTGCGTCCAAAGTACCGTTACTTGCGAAGAACAATGATCCGGCCGCTTCAGGATCTCATTGAGTTTCCCAGGTAATATATTATGAGACTTTTACATGAAATGATATATTGCTTGCACGATTTAGCTTTTAAGTATCCATGAAGTGACATGATACTTTTTAACAGATTCTTTAGCTACTCATTGGAGCGTCGGATAATCCCAAGGCACACAATTATGGTTCAGAACAGAGTTAACTTCAAGCTCAGGTACATGTTGGCTTGTACGGATGAAGAGTTTGAGAGAAGAGTAAAAGAGAAAGTGGAGAGAAGAGAAAGGTTCGAAGCTGGTCTTGGCTCCGACTCTGAGGATTCTCAACTTTTGGATGAGAACATCTCCGATGAGGAGTTTGATTTGACAGGCTCTTGTGAAGAAGAGGATTTAGCATAATGATTAGTTTTGTAACATGAATGTATGTATATAGCCAGTGTACATTTAGCACAATATAAACGATATGACATGTGTAAATTAGTCTTCATTTAGAAATATTAATATAAACATTCATTTTTCAATGTCTTGTACAAAGTTAAGATGGACTCCGTCTGTGCTTTGTTCACAACGTCGGCACGCAAGAACAGGGCCGTAATAGAATGAAATTAAAGGTTCCTAGAATTGTGTATTCCATTTTGTATGTCATGCTGAGTAAGTTTACTCCCCAGAGCAAAACTGAATCAAGGAAACTGTCACAAACACAATCCAAATCCATCTCACTCGATTCCAATGCGACAGATGGCATTCCGTTTAATGAGATCAAGATCCACCTGCGTAACAAATGACAATAAAACAATAAGACATTACTTCTCAAAACCACTGTAGTATAAACAAGAGTAAGATCTTGTACCTTGTGTCCAAACAGATCACGGATGTTGTCGATGCCGTATAAAATCATTGTTGGTCTGTTATGAAACAAAACTCGAAGAGTCAGCACTTTTGTTCGTAATCAAAATGTGTCCCTGATTTCTAATACCATCTATTACTGTACCTTTCAAGAGAGACACCCCATGCAATGACTCTAACATCTTCTGGGAGACCCATAGGTAGCAACATCTCTGGTCTGAACATGCCAGAGTTTCCCACTTCTACCCATTTCCCTAAACCTTCATGGTAGCTGGAAATGACAACAGATACAATATTAGTGTCTGTTTATTTTCTTCGTATTTAAGAGATGATGATTTTTTCCAATTTACCCGAAAATCTCCATGCTTGGTTCGGTGTAAGGGTTGTAGGCAGGCTTGAAACGCAGCTTGGACATCCCTGTAAAAGCATAAAGTAACACTTAAGCCTTTGTTTTCTCTTAAGCGACTTTTGAAGCGTAAGATACGTGAAAGCAGGAGTAGTGATAAAGCATTTACCTAAGCGTGAGAAGAAGTCATGTAATACACCGATGAGATCACCCAACGTAAGGCCACGGTCACAGACCAAACCTGAGCAAAAGAGGGAAATATTTGATGGCAAGTTTTGGTGCATTTTCATCCTTCTAACTTTCAAACCCATATGTCAAAACTAATTAGCTAGTGCAATTACCTTCAATCTGATGGAACTCTGCCAGATGGGTTCGGTCAACAGCCTCGTTTCTGAAGACACGGTCTATAGAAAAGTACTTCTTGGGAGTGAAAGGTTTCTACGGAAAAGGATAAAAGTAAATTACACTCCGGATAATTCTACAGCTTTTGAGAAATGGAAAGCCAAAGTCAAATTGAGTCAGACCTTCGCGAGTGCATATAGCATCCTAGATGAGACCGCCGTTGTGTGGGTACGAAGGAGATTTTTGTTTGCTTCCTCTCTTTTCCAATCATAGTTATACCTGTACAATGGAAAATATGATGAGAGATCACTAATTATTTTAGTGCTATGACTATCAGAGGTAGTAAGCATCAAAAACGAGTTGGTACCCTCTCGATCCATATCCACCAGACTCATGAACTTGTTTCACCCTCTCAACATAATCTTCTGGCAATTCCCTTGTAGTTGAAGGAGCTACAGTCCAACATTCACAGATTAAACTTAACAGTTAAATTTTCATTGAGATGTCATTAAGTAGCTGGGAAGAACTGTCCCAAAGATAAACTCAGTGACTGAGCATTCAAACAACGAACCTTTTAGAAAGAAGGTGTCATGAGAGTCACGAGCAGGATGCTGCTGAGGTTGGAACAGTGCATCAAAATTCCAGAAGCTACAAAGCATAGGAAAAAGGGTTAAGATCAACCAATGTACATAAAGGAGGATTATCTTTTTAATCATAAAAAGCTGAAGGCCTCCAAACATGATTCCTTGATAACTAGACGGATTGTGAAAAAGGTCGATAGAATTGCATGAGGTGCTTCGCTATATAGTATCAAAAGAGATATACACATCTAACTGATAAAATACCTGCTCTCCACAAAGTTGTTTGTTGGCATCTCTTCAAATCTGTGACCACACTAAGGCTAAAAATCATTTTTTCCCCCATAGCAGAAAAATGGAAATACTAGAAACTTGGTAAAAGTCTCACCCCATCTGGCGGAATATGTCTTTCAACTGCTTCCGTACCTGAAACATATAACAATTTTAAAAATTACTAGTATATCCTTTTTGTGCGACAGAAAAGATAACTATCACGTAAACTATATTTCAGTGTGAGTTATGCAAAACACGAAGACATGTTGAGCTTAAAGTAAAGGTATTCAACAATTTGTTAACGTTTGAGTACCTTGAGAAGGGGATGAAGATGCCCAGCATCAAGAGGCTGTCCTTTAGCATTGAAATTATACTCCTTGAATTGTAGCTCTTTCCAGCTGCAGGGGAGTACCAATTTCCTCTCTTATTTGCTCTATCTCACCAATATCATTAATAAGTTACAAAAGAAAGGAGTAGTACACACGTTTGTAGATTTTCTCGCGTCAAGTCGGTGGCAAATTTCTTTCTTTTGGGAGCATAGTTAGGACCTTTCTTTACGGAATAGCCCTTCCATTCCCTAAGAAGAAAGAGAGAAGGTTGAACTAAATGTTCCCGAAAAGAAATAATCTACATATGAAAAGCGCAGACGTTTACTTTGATTCTATAAGGCTTCTGGTTTTGAGAGAATTGAGACTTGATTCGTCAAGCTCCTAGAGGGAGAAAAGATCAACTTAGTCATATGAATTACAAAGCTGCATACGAATTCTACAAAAATCATTTGAATGAAGATGAATACAAACCATTCCTTCCTGTATTTGTAAAAGCAAGTTCTTCACTTTATCTTTAACGTGTTGAACCTACAACAAAATGGTTCAGAGCTAA
>NC_025691.1:26358470-26390303 GCF_000633955.1 Camelina sativa
TGGGAGCATAGTTAGGACCTTTCTTTACGGAATAGCCCTTCCATTCCCTAAGAAGAAAGAGAGAAGGTTGAACTAAATGTTCCCGAAAAGAAATAATCTACATATGAAAAGCGCAGACGTTTACTTTGATTCTATAAGGCTTCTGGTTTTGAGAGAATTGAGACTTGATTCGTCAAGCTCCTAGAGGGAGAAAAGATCAACTTAGTCATATGAATTACAAAGCTGCATACGAATTCTACAAAAATCATTTGAATGAAGATGAATACAAACCATTCCTTCCTGTATTTGTAAAAGCAAGTTCTTCACTTTATCTTTAACGTGTTGAACCTACAACAAAATGGTTCAGAGCTAATGATGCAGACTAAATGGATGCAGAATTAAAACTGCATATAATACAAGTTCATATACGCCATTTCAAAGCAGGGAGATACGGAATAAAAAGTGAAAAACAACCCATAACATTATACTCCTTGGCAGATTCAACAGTAACCATGCCAATTCAGTAACATAAAGAACAAGAAGCACTGCATAACCAAACATGCACAGGATGCCTTGTAATTACCTTCCTAGAAACTTGCTTTCCCAGTTGCACCCAGTTGTGTTTTCCAACTTGTGAACGGCCAATATTGAAGACAGAAGGATCTAGTTTTCTCTGAAACAGTAAGGTTTCACACCCGTCATTTCAAACATGACATCGAATCCATGACTCAACAAGTCATCATGATAAAGGAAACTAGAATAATCAAGAATCACAAGATATGTGGAAATGTTGTTTCCATTAAAAAAAAAAAAACACCTTGAGTTCATCCATCGATATGCTACCTTCCGCAGGAACAGCCAAGAAAAGCTGTACCTCGGGGGATCCTTCCACAGCATATTTCTTCCCTTCCTCAGTCAAAACCAATGACTCTCATCTAATGTCCTGCATAAAAAAAAAACAATGAAACACCACATTGCAATAATGCTTATGTAACCAACAATTAAACCCTGAAAACCAGAGATTCAATAAAGTGACTGTTCATAGCCATTCATGATCTCCTATAGGCTAAATCACTACTAAGACCTTACAATCTAAACCTCGCACAAAAAGCTACAACCTCATATAAATCCATAATTCTTCTTCTCCATCAGGCCAAATTCAACTTGAATAGAACGTGGCAAGTGGTGGTGGTACCTGAGTCTCGATGTAACGAAAAGCTTGTAAGCTCTTGACGACATTGACGAGTTCGTCGTGGTTAAGGTTATGTTCGGCGGCGAATTGACCGGAATCTGCGATATTTTCGTTGTTCTGCAGAAACCCTAGAATCGCCTCCTCCGCCATTTTTTTCTCTTCCGGTGCTCGTATCTCCCCGGGTCCGCCGTGAATTTCAAAGAGCTCCGAGTTTCAATTTTTGCCCTACTCCACACGGAGAAATATATATATAGTAGATGTGGTCGAAGAACCTGTGGTTTGAAACAGAGAGTTTCGGTTTAGGGTTAACCAGAAGTGAGTGCATAATTGAAAACATTTTAAAACTATTGGGCCTTTTTATTATGTGACGGTAAATACGGGTCCTCGAGATGCAAATTTTATTCTATTCAACAGTTTCAATTTAAACGACATCGTTTTGTTATGAGATTCTCATCAGTTTTCGGCTATTTGCATGGGGAGTGCTACGTGGCATGTGGAGACGTTGCCAGTGTAACGAGTTCTTCTCTTCACCTCAACCCCACTAAAAACAGAATGCGAAAAAGAGAAAAAAAAAATCAAAAGAGATAACGAGAGGAAGAAGACGATGAGGAAGATGAAGCACTTGTCCACCGTTGCCAACGACGTCGTTCAGAGATGTTCACAGTATTTTTCTCCTGTCCCTTGATATATCTGTCTCTCTATTACAGATCTATATGTATGTTTTAATTTAAACAAGGTGTAATTAAGATGTTAACAGTGAAATTGAAACGTTGATCATTACAAAAATTATGTGATTAAGTGCAGTTCTATGGGATTTCGTTTCCTTTGATAGCCCAAAAGAATAGCAAAATCAGTTATAGCATCGTTTAAATTTGTAAATTTTTGTGATGAATGATGATTAATGATGTTGTAGGGAACTAGAGACATCCATTGATAAATTGGTGGAAGAGTTTGAATTTCAATGGAAGCCAGGGACTACCTCCGGAGGTACTTACTCGAAGAAGTTTGTGGAGTTTTGCAACTCAAAGGTGACAAGTCGGGTTTGTGAAAACATAGTCGAGAGAATAAAAGATGGTTCTTTCAGCCGTCTCACGTTCGATATGATGCTTGCCTGGCAACAACCTGACGCAGATGACAAGGAATCTTATAGGGTAAGTACTTAAATTGAAACTTGATATGATGATCACTTAATTTCTTGCTTCTGATCAAGTCGTTTAATTATGCATATTTTTTACTTGTGTTCAAAGGAAGCAGTAGGTAAAGAGAGTGAAGACAAGAGGATTCAAGCAACCCTATCCCCAGAGCAAGATGATATCTCTCTCTTTTATTCGGACATGATGCCGCTTCTCGTAAGCAAATTAACTTCTGTTGTAAAATCAAAAAAAAAAAATTAACTTCTGTTGTTTGAGGTGTGCATGTGACACCGATTAACTAATCATATGTCTATATTATTATATGTGAATTAATTAGGTTGATCATGAACCAAGTGTGGGTGAAGATGCCTTTGTCTATTTAGGCTCACTCATTCCTCTCCCTGTGGATGTCATCAACGGAAGATACACATTTGAGACTCTAACTGCTCCGACCGGCCACCAACTTCACTTTCCTGCTTACGATATGTTTGTCAAAGAAATACACAAGTAATTATTCTTATATATAGCGTAGTTAGTTTCTAGGCTTAATATAAATCATGTTCACTTTTCTTTCTAACAGATTTATTTTCGTTTTTATTTACGTGTATGATCAAGGTGTATGAAGCATTTACAAAAGCAAGCGAAGCCTAAAGGGATAGATTTGGCGGATGATGAAATTATATTGCATGTTGAAGGAACAATGGCGTCACAGAGAGTGGTTCGCCACATTAAAGAAACAAGCTGGCCAGGTTTGGTTTCACTATTGATAAGAAATAATATTATGCATAATGTGTCAAGTTTGATTCAAATATATACATGGACTAATTGGCTACTAGTTTCTCATCGGAATGTCTTGAATTTTTGTAGGTAGACTTACTTTAACAAACTATGCACTATACTTCGAAGCCGCAGGAATTATAAACTATGAAGATGCTATTAAGATAGATCTTTCCAAGGACAGTGAAAACTCTGCAAAGCCTATGTCAACTGGTCCATTGGGTGCCCCTCTTTTCGACAAGGCCATTGTCTACGAGTCTCCGGATTTGTAAGACTTTATACCATATTATGATGATTAATATTTCAAACCTCTCATTTTGCCATAGTGAGTAACCATGACTATATGTCATTTATCGGATGAGGACTGTATATTGTGAACTTGACGTACATATTTCCTGAGTTTGGATTCAATTTTGCTTGGTAGAACACAAAACTTAATTATGTAACATGTTGGCTCATTCATGTGTACATTTTCTTTTGATGCATATTTAGTGAGGATGGAATTGTCATAGAGTTTCCAGAGATGACAAGCTCAACAAGACGAGATCATTGGCTTATGCTTGTGAAGGAGATAACATTAATGCACAAGTTCTTGAGAAAATTCAATGTTGAATCTCCCTTGCAAGCATGGGAAGTCCAATCGAGAACAATCTTGGGAATAGTACGGTTGCACGCAGCCCGCGAAATGCTGAGAATATCTCCCCCGGATCCAAAATTTTTTTTAATCTTTAGCTTATTTGAGGAAGTTCCAAAGGGAGACTACGTACTGGAAGAGCTAGCAGAGATTAGTCTAAAGGTGGGCACTACTAGAAATCCGTGTAGTGCTAGTTCCATATTGAAGAATATGAACATGGATCAGCTTGGTAACATGGTAAAAGAAGAGGGAGACAATACATGCAAGGAGAAGGGGGTAGTCACCGATAAAGAAGAAATGCTTGCATCTCTTGAAAGTGTAGTGAATCAATCGAGAGAAGAAGGAAAGGTGATTGAGAAGGCTAAAGCCACGACAGCGGAGCTCGAAGAAGAAGGGATTAGTGAAAGTGTAGCAGTTCTTATGGTAAGAAGTTTTTTATGATGTGTTGTTGGCCTAGTGTGGTAGGATAAACTTTAGGTAGGACTGAAAAATCGGATAGTCTCAAGTTCAGTTTTACATTATGCATGGAAAAAAAAACCAATTTCTTGGATCACCTAGAGATTCAATACGTGGTCCATTACTGTTTTAGACTGCCCATACCAGAAGTGATTGCTTATTTAATTACTGGTGTATCTAACTGACAACGATGAGGTATCTTGCAGGAGTTGCTGAGGCCGTTGCAAGACGCATTACCATGGTTCCAACAAGTGCTTTATTGGGAAAGGCCGTCTCGTACTCTGTTCGTTCTAGCCATTACTATTTTAACTGTCTACATGTGAGTTTAAAGTAACATATGTCCAACATGAGTAAAGTTTATGGTTTATATACCATTAATCAATAAACTATATTTTTATGTCACAGGGAGTGGATTGGTAAGGCTATAGCTGCTTGCTTAATAGGGGTGGTGGCTAAAATGGCTCAGGCTAGACATAAGATTGTCCATACAAAAAGTGAGGATGAGGTAACAGTGAGCACAGAATCTGACCAAACAATGACTGAGAGTATTGTGTCGGCTCAGTATGGCTTAATAAGACTTCACCAGTTGATGCAACATGTTAATGTCACCATCATGAAGTTGCGGTCCATATATACCTCCAAGGCTAGCAAGGTAGCCTATATCACTTATTGCAAAAATTGTTTTAGTTATATTCGCAAGTGTCTACTGTTTATGTTTTCTCTCTAACTCTTGGTCGTAGCATGCAAGCATGGTGATGGCATCGATGTTAGTGTTGGCAAGCTTCTTCGCGGTAGTGCCGTTCAAGTTGTTCATAATATTTGGTACAATATATTGCTTCGTAATGACATCAAGTGTGGGGAGATACATGAGCAACGATCAGAGTAACCGGAGAATGAAAGAGTGGTGGGATTCCATACCCATTGTCCCCGTTCGTGTACTTAACGCTTCGTCCAAGTAGTTTCTTCACCTAGTGTGAGGTACTACTAAGACGACTGTTTCTTTCTCTTTTCTTTTACATAAACAGTTTTCTTCTGTAAAATATTTCAAGCATACGTTACTACTATTATGATAATAAATAAAACATTGTATTAATATCTTTATTTTATTCTTATTCTAGAAACTAATAAAAGTTATAAATATGTTGATCTAGTTACTCGTCAATAGTTTTATATTCTTCTGCTTTTGGACCAAAAAAGTAGTGTTTTTCAAAAGAAAATTGTTGAATCTGGAGGTAAGTAAATTTGAAAAATCTCAAATTCTGTTAAGCGAGTCTTCAATGGTTGAAACGTAAACACATATTAGCTAGGAGATAACTCAACTTAAATTATTTTGACCAAATGGCAAATGGCACACCTTTTTTTATTGTTGGTTCACTTGGTTGTAGTCAACAGTTTGTCAGATTACTACGTAATACTAATCTTGTAAGGACAGAAATTGGTGTTTTTGACTTTTGTTTCATTAATTGTAGAGTTTGACTATCATCATAACACATATAGCATCAACATTAGTCAACAAATGGAGGTATTTTTAACTATTAAAAGATTGAAAAAATGGATTTTTTTTTTATCTAATGTAAAGATCATTGTCTTCCCAGAGTCATTTTAATCTATTGAGACACCTTATGTGTCAGTATAGGATTAGTTTAAAAAATTAGTGGAGGAGTTTATATTAAATTTGTATTAACTTTAAAATTACTTATTTTTTATTTTTTTTGACAAATTATCAATTGAAAGTTAAGACACCCATTAGAGAGTATAAATAACGAGGATGATCTTATGTAAAGACCAAGTGAGCAAAACCATCAAAAAAAAAAAGGATCTAAACAAAAGAGAAGAAAAAAGGTTAGGTTTCTACAGAAAATGGAAAGCAAAAAATCTTCACATGCTTATGGAACATATTTTCTTCTGATATCAACCATTTTCTTGCTTTTCCTCTCACGTAAGTCATCAACTGGTTTATAAATTGCAAATACAATAACTGATTACCATTATTTTTTGTTTGTGATGATGGTGATCTTTGAATGTATGGTTAATTTTTGTTTTCCTTTTTTGTTAAATCAATTACAGAACAAGCAAATTCGTACCAAAAGCTCATATGTCTAGATCTAAATATATCATGTGCCGAGTGCAAAAAACAGTGCGACGAGACAAGTTATGGAGGGATATGTTTAAATGAAGGCCTCAAAAATGAAACTTGTTGTTGCAAAAAAAGTCCTCCGCCATCGTATTATGATTCTAGCCCTCCTTCTTCAATATAAATCATTCATATCCTATGCTTGAATATGTGTGGAAATATCATATTGGAATATTTGTTCAACATATCAGATTTTACCTTAAAAAGGGGAAAAATCAACAAAATAAAGTTATTTCCATCATATTTGTTTTATCTCGTAATCTTGTATTTATAGAATGAAACATATCGTACATAGAAGCTCCTTTAAGATGAGTCAAAAAAGATTAACGCTAAATGTTACTGTCAAATTATATACTTTTTAGTGTTGAGCGTGATGGATTCTGTCGAGATTAATGGCTAGAAAAGCCATCATTTCGAGGGAGTGTATGGAGAAAAAATCCCATATCTGATAGATGAGAAGGGACTTGATTAATATATAAAAGGGTTAGAGCTTCTCCACTCATTGCCAATTGGTTTTGAGTTAGAAGCCCACAGTAAAACGCGAATTTAACATGGTATCAGAGCCTACACACGCTGGCCCGTTAATTAGTCTGGCTTGATCATCCCATTAATTGATGACCCAAAGGAAGGCCCAATTCCATCGAGATAGCTAAAAAAAAGAGCATTATCTCGAGGGGGCGTGATGGATTCTGTCGAGATTAATGGCTAGAAGAGCCATTATCTCGAGGGGGCGTGTGGAGAAAAGATCTCACATCTGATAGATGAGAAGGGACTTGAGTAATATATAAAGGGTTAGAATCTCTCCACTCATTGCCAATTGGTTTTGTGTTGGAAGCCCGCCCGAATTTAACAGAGCCAATTACTATGCATTTCACTAATACGTTAACAATTAACATTTAATTAGCGTATTTATTATAGAATTGAATTCCAATATCATTTAATTTGAGTGAGTATACAAACAGTAGAAATACTTTCGTGTAGAGATATGCTTGGCCAATCGATAAAAATTCTGAGCTTTGTACCAATCATAAGAAAATTTGTGGTCTTGCTTGCCAAGAGTGGATATTAGGAGAGGGATCCATATTAACTTATTAAGGTATTTTTTCAGCGAATCACATATTACGGGTTAATCGGGTTAAATGAGTTGGGTATTTTGGTTATTTGGGTTTTCGGATTGGTGGTTAGCATTGAGTCGCGTGGTTCTCGGTTTTTGAATCGCAAAAAAAAACTGTCAAATTGAACTGAAACCGAATTCTTACAAGATCTAGCATGAAGCATTTTCTTGGGCATGCGACAACAAATGATGGTGTTAAGCAATTAATCAAATTGTTTTGTTATTATTTTTATTTTTTGAAAAAAATATCTAATAGAGTTATATTATTGTTCAAATATTTTAAATTGTTGGTATAATATAAGCAATTTAAACCATTATATAAGAATAATAATAATAATAAGTTTAGTTACATTTTTAAACCAGAATATGATGAAGGAGCACCAATTTCAGCAGAACATCTATTCCATAGTTTATTAGTTCTAGAAAACCTTTTATAATTATAATGTTTTAATGAATAGCTTTGAAAAAAGAATTTCATATATTTCATATATTCCATTAGACATTGCTTTCCAGCTTTCACTACCCCCACACAACAATCCCTTGAAGCATGTTTGTTCACAAGAATTTCAGCTATCATTCCTTCAAAACATAGAAATGCGTATTTTCGAGTTTTGTATCCTGTATTTTTACCGCACTTCATAAGATTATATATATACTCTTTTGAAGTTTTTCCATAGATATTGGTATTATATTCGATCGAACTTGGTGAAGTTGCATATAACGCTGTATCAAACTCGTCATTTGACATGAGTGGTGGCTCATCATTATTCTCTTCAATAGCCAAATTTGGATGAGAAAGCAATACCAAAACCATGATTACAGAAAATATCATGAAAATAGTTTTATTCTCCATTTTAAAATATATTGACTACTTCTTAATTGGGTTTTCTTTGTTTTTATGCCACTAAACGAGGATTTTGTATGTATTTATAGTGTCGAATGTTCATTAATGTTATTATTAGTTACATTTTATCAAATAATGATAATAACATATTTGTTTATTTATCTCTCCCCAACAATATGTTATCAGTTATCAACATAATTCACATCTTTTGACGTTTTACATCATTCACAAATATGGCTCGTTTAATGCATTTCAGTTTATGAAAATATTTTATAGGTTGAATAAAAAGTCCTAAGTCGTATATCATAGATAAAATTTTCACTTTAGGCTTCATTAGTAAATAATATATTAATCTGTTTGTATTCGAATGAAATTTGCAAAGAAATTGATGAAGAAAAAGAATAAAAAAGTAAATAAATAACTAAAAATCTTACGAAAGCACGTAATTTAAGAGGGAGGTATTGAACTTTTACATTTTAAATTTTTTATAGTATTCTTAAAATCACCTGTTATTCAATTGATGATTTTTAAAAGTCTTTAGAAATCATATGTTATTCAACTTCACATTCATATAAAATCATTTAAAATAATATACAATCTCTTGTTATTCAATCAGAGTTTATAAAACTTACTTGAAATCTAGTGTTATTCAAAGTATCACAACTTTTTTTTAAAATGCTACTTTGAATGATTCTAAGAGACTTGTTTTTATTTTTTAGTTGAAAAATATGACTAATAAAATCATACCCTTTTAGGTAGAATTTTGAAGGATTTCAGAAAAAAAAAAAACATTAGTTCATTGTTTCCGTAACTCTTCCCGTACAGCTCTGAGGTTTCCGATTCATAGATGTCACCACCATCGCCTTTCCAGCTCTTCTTCATCCTCTTCGTCCGAGCAAGGTAGACCAACTTCCTCCTCTTCCCAAAACAGTTTCAGTGGTCGCAGTTAACTTGATGATGGTGACGACGATTCTTCTGCAATCATCTTCCAATCATAACACAAAACTCTTCCTACTGTGTATCATAAGAGAGCATGAAATGACAGTTTCAGTGGTCACAGTCAACATTGGCTACCGTGTTAACCCTTGGTCGTGTCGCCGTCGTTCCACTTATCGTCGCAAGTACGTTAATTCGTTAACTGCAGTTTGTTTTGGATTTGATTATTCAAATGTTGTGGTTTAACAAGAAAATCTAATCCTTTATGGTTATGTAGAATTATTTCTTGAGCTCAACATTAGACACAGATATATACGCTTTGTTTGGATAGTTCTATTACAATTTCAGACATTGAGTTGGAGTTTCAAACGTTCAGCTTAAGTTTTACTCTTCACTTATGTTTAACTAAACAAACTCTATCTCTTTAGTGTTGTGTAATGTTTATTATATTGGTCTCACAAAATGCTATCGACATTGCTATTTTACCATACATTGGATCATGCTTTAAAAGAGACCATTTGAATATGCAGGTGAAATGAAAGTATAAACTGATCATGATGACTCCTCTTTCTATTGTGCTTTGCAGCTTAAGACGATATTGCTTGAATTCAAGCTTAATTATTATGCAAATTATGAATATATCTGAAGCCGTATACATCTTGGATACATTCATATGAGGAAGAGTAGTATAATGATTATATTCGTTGGGGAATGGGAAGGTACAGCTGTGTTTGTGTAAACCCATAAAGACTTGCAAAAGGAGAAGGGGCATGTACTTTTGTTGACCTTTACAAGGGCTGTCCTAAATTAATGCACACTTCCATTATCTCTATTTGAAGTAGACTTGCAAATATGTTTGTCCAACTTTGCTAATTTCATATATAGAGAAGTCTTTGATTACTCAGACTTTGCTTACTACCATTATACAATATAGTCTTCAGATGTGTAGTAAATCTCTCCCCTCATGAATCACAAATTAAAAATTCAAAAAAAATGTCAAAAAGAACTCAGCTTGTATGTTTAGTTGTCTACCAAAGTCTCTTAGCATTAACCATCACTAGAGATTCCTGTGATTTGTTCCATTCCACCAATTTTTAACATGGCAAATAGGGACCGATGATGTGAATAAATCAATAAACTCAACTTTTCCTTTTTTTTTGGTTCTACAAATTTCTTAGAATCACCTTAAATCTCAACAAATCACAAGCTATTTTTTTTTTTAAAATAAAAAATAAACAATTCCACCAAATAATCTAAAACTCACTTAAATCTCACAAAATCTAAAATTTCCAAAATCTCACAAAATCCTCTCAAATCTCGTTTCAATACCTCCTATAAGTAAATAGAAATTCTCAAAAATAGCACCAATTTATATTTTTGTTCCAAAATTAACACAAAAGGTTAAATATTCCAAATTTAGCACAACTTAATTTTTGCAAGAAATTATTTAAATAAATAAAAATCATCATCTCTTCTATATAAAACCTAAAAAGCTCATTCACTTCTACGCTTCTTCTCTCTCGTTGCTTCTTCAATAATCATCTTTTCTACACAAAATTTGAAAAGCTCATTCATCTTCTATGCTTATTCTCTCTTGATGCAACGCTTCTTCAATTTCATGGTTTTTGAGCATCTGACCGGGCCAAATTTGAGTTTTTGATTTTGTGTTGGCACGTATTCAAAAAATCAGATTCCAATCGGTTTCAGATCGCCGACTATCAGATGACTCGAGCCTCCCAGTCCGCTTTGAAAAGGGTATCCGAATTTGCTGGCTATCCTTTGTCGGATGAAATCGGATATTCAGATTGTGGGTGATGTCACTCAGTTTGGATTTGTGCTGCGGAATATGCCGCTTCCTAAGCACATCACTCTCTACTGATGGATGGAAGTGTCCCAAAGCTATTCAAAAAGGTGAAAATTTTATCAATTTCTATCAATTTTACTTTGTGAGGTTTGTGTCTCTTAAATTTTGAATTTTTAATTATAGTTCCTTGATTTATGGCTCAATACTCTTAAGGCTGGTCTTGATTTTTTTATATTTAGGTGTTTTTTTTACTGATATTGGTTTTGCTATGATAAGGATAACATATTTGCAGTAGATCCTTATAATCAAAGAGAGATTTTAGATTAGTAGAGATAGTCAAACTCCAGCAACAGTTGCATTATTTAATTCTCATGTGTTCACTCGTACATTTAGTCTTATGTTTGTTACTTGTTAGTTTCCTTTTACACATAATGTTTGAATTAGTAAAATGGAGATTCTAATATTGACGAGTATTACATGATGCATATGTGTTTGCTTATATAAATGGATGAGGTTTTAATCGTGGTATTGTTCTTTTTTACTATAGCTAAAGTTCAGGAGGGGAAACTTGTGACGGTTTGAAGATTGAATCTTGGAGGTTTGATTTTGGTTTAATGGTAACTACGAATCTGTGGGATTTGAACTGTGTGTACCAGGAGGTTCATCAGAAGGATCAACAATTGTTGTTGCAGCAAAACAGTGTATGATGTCACATAGTAATGATATTGGTGTAAGTGTGAGACACCAAGCTTTGTTTTGTGGTGTTGTTGGTCTTGAGCCTACTTATGGGTGTCTAGGTTTGGTCTTATGGCTTATGCTTCTTCATTGGATATGATTGGGTGTTTTGAGTCTCAATGATTATTGATGTTAGGATGACCTTCATGAAAATACTTAGGAATGAATTTTAGTACTTTAGGAAGGATTCAATAATACTTAGGAATGACTTTTAGCAATTTAGGATGACCTTCATGAATAAATCTCATAATGGTTGTAAAAAATTAATGAAGGATTCAGTTATATTCAGGAATGATTCAATAATATTAGTCAATATGTTTGTCAAGTAGAATGTTTTCACAATTTTTACATTTGGGAAAGATACCGTAATGTTTACGTTTCTTGTATATAAATATTTATTGTTTTATTTCCACCGAATGAAAAACTTGGCTTATTATTAGTTAAAGGAACACAAGTTGAGTTCTTGTAAGCGGTTATGGCCTGTTTTTTTTTTTTTTTTTTAATCCTTTCAAACTGTTTCATGAAAGTCTTCCTGAATTTAAAGAAGTTCTTCATGAATATTAATTCAAACATTTAGGAAGGCCTTCCTATACTTTAAAGAGTTCTTCCTAAATTTCAAGGAATCATTCATATATGATAATTAGACTACAAATCTCATAATTTACAAATAGAATGAAATAACAAGTTTTCGGGTGAAAACTACCTTTGATAATCAAAATTCTCATATCCTCTCTCTTTCTTAAAAAAATCGTGTTCTACTTCTGTTATCACTGTACATTTGGTCTATTTAATTTCAGGAAGTATGCAATAGTGTTCAGGAAGGCATAAATGAAACCGGAACCATTAATGCATCGGAAATTACGATCTTATGATAACCATGGAGCTGTTTTTGTAAGTTCGCACGCTTTTCTGGATACAACAAGACTGAGAATCTGAGATAGTGTTCTATTATTGCCAAATTGAACAGAAGAGTCCTAAGACTAATACAAACAACTAACCTTCACATTAAGGGAGATTACCCATAAAGACTGTCCTCTTAAGAGCATACAAATGAGCATCAACCTGACTTTTCCGTTTCTTACGAGGCAATCAATCTGAATATAACATAAAATCATCAATCAATTTACACAACTCCTTAAACTCAAACAAATAAACAAAAAGGCTAAGAGGTTATATTACCAGAGACATGTTATGTGCCAAAGAAGTTTTAACATACTTGTCTGTTTCAAACAGATTGACATTAGACTTTTCTTCACTAAACCTTCAAAATCAGGTTTCAAGCACAGACCTTAAGCTTTCTCTCACCATCAAACCCCTTAGCGAGACTCTCCTCCAAATCATGAACCGCATCTTCTAAAGCAGAACGCCTAGCATTGGAATCAGACCCAAATACAACACAATTGAGAGTCTATGTTCATTCTAATTTCATCAAAAGCTTAGAAACATTCCTAAACTAGGTTCTATTCCAATTTCTTCCTTGTTTAGCGAATATAATAACATGAAAAATCAAATTAAGGTAGAATTGCAGATGCTTAATTTGATTCGCAAACCAATCAATCCAAGTTCGGAGTAAACATGAAAATCGAAGATTTAGGAAAGTAAAGATGAATATTGAACAGCTCACGAAAATGCGTTGAATAGGTGAATCGATGATGGAGAGGAGATGGTAGAACTGGGGTTCCGACGACAACGAACGGCGGAGGAAGTGGTCTTCGGCGGTGGCGATATATTTTTAGTATTTTAGATTCTCTTCGATCTTATATGTTTTTCAATTAATTTTAAATGGTAAAGGATTATAATTAATTCATTATTATATAACACTAGGACGTCGGTCCATGCGTTACCGCACGGAAAAATGAAAATTTGAAATGATTAACATTGTTAATTTCATATTTCGAGTAAAATTTTTTTGGAAATTTTGTAACTGAACAATATAAAAGTCATAAATAATGACTAAGATGAATTAACCAAATTAGTTAAATAGAATATTTGTTATATATATAAAAATGAAAAATTGATTCAGTGACAATAATCTAATTTTGAAAGATATTTACATAAAATAAAATTTAAATCATTATTCTATCAAAATTTATAAAAAAATAATAAGATAATCAGGGAGAAAGAGCTCATAGCTGCAACTGCAACCAACCAAATTGACTAAAAGATAAATCTATGAAAAATTAGAAATCACAATTAATTACCTAAATTAATACTTGAAAGAGATGATCAATACAGTTAAATGGGAAACGTCACAAAAGTTAGATGAATGAATAAGTAAATAAAACAATCCAAATTTTTTAACAAAGATGAGTATATTAATGTTGATTAATAAATTGAAAGAAAATAATGCTCAGAATTTTCAATTTTGGAGGTATTAAACAGTAGTCAAATAACAAAAACTCTTTTCAAGATCTATAAATATATATATATAAACAAAGAGGTGTGAAACAAAAATGTGCGAAAACTAACAAATGTGAACATTGAAATCTGGGAGTACGACGAAGAAACACAATTGTTGGATCAAAATATTGCAACTTATAAGATAATTAACAAATCTAAACAGTTAGATGAGATAATAAAAATAATCTCATCAGTTATATTTAAATTGATCCCTAAAAGTGAGTTTGCTATAATATATAAACATATAAATCTATGATTTTATTTATTAACTTGTAAGTATAAAAAATACTCAGAAAACAATAAATTCGAAACTTGTTTTTGTATTCCATAAAAGTTTATATATAATAAACAAAGAGGTGTAAAATATAAAGGTGTAAAACATAGAAGGGTAAAAAAATGTGAAAAATTAATAGGTGCGATTTTTGAAGTTGGGGGTACGACGAAAAGATGCAAAAGTATGAAAATAAAGACGTGTGAAACAAAAAGGTGTGAAACAAAAAAATGCAAAAACTAACAAGTACAAACATTGAAATCAAGGGGTACGACGAAAAAACACAATTGTTGGATCAAAACACTGCAATTTTATATAAACAAAGAGGTGTAAAACAAAAAGGTGTGAAAACTAACGGGTGCCTACATGGAAAGTTGGGGGTGCGACAAAGAAACATAATTGTTGGATCGAGTCTTTGAAACTTTTGAGATCATTAACACAGGATGAGATCATTAATAATACTTAAATAATAAAAACTCTTTTCAAAATCCATAAAAATTTGTATATATATATAAACAAAAAAGTGTGAAAACAAAGAAGTGTGAAACAAAAATGTGCGAAAACTAACAAGTGCAACCATTGAAAGCTAGGGGTACGACGAAGAAACATAATTGTTGGATCAAAACATTGCAACTTTATATAAACAAAGAGGTATAAAACAAAAGGGTGTGAAAGCTAACGGGTGCCAACATAGAAAGCTGGAGGTGCAACGAAGAAACACAATTGTTGGATCGAAACTTTGCAACTTTTGAGATCATTAACAAAGGGTGATATCATTAATCATACTCAAAGAACAAAAACGCTTTTTAAAGTCCATAAAAATCTGTATATATATATATATATATAAAACAAAGAGTGTGAAAACAAAAAGATGTAAACAAAATGGTGTTTAAACTAACGGGTGCCAACATGGAAAGCTGGGGGTTCAACGAAGAAACACAATTGTTGGATCAAAACTTTGCAACTTTGAGATCATTAACAAAGGGTGAGATCATTAATAATACTCAAAGAACAAAAACTCTTTTCAAAGTCCATAAAAATCTTTATATATATAAAAACAAAGAGTGTGAAAACAAAGATGTGTGAAAACTAACAAGTGCAACCATTGAAAGCTAGGAGTACGACGAATAAACACAATTGTTGGATCAAAACATTGCAACTTTATATAAATAAATAGGTGTAAAACAAAAGGGTGTGAAAACTAACGGGTGCCAACATGGAAAGCTGGGGGTGCAACGAAGAAACACAATTGTTGAACCGAAACATTGCAACTTTTGAGATCATTAACAAAGGGTTTAATAGGTGCGATTTTTAAAAGATGGAGGTACGACGAAAAAACACGATTATTGGAAAAAAAAACTCTAATGGAGAACTTTCACTCAGTAGTGGTGAGAAGTTTATTTCCGTATATCCTCCTTTGTTCGATATATTTTATTATGAAACCTCCGGGTTAATATTTTGTAGGACGAACCTGGATACTCCCATTTCAAGTGAGTAGTAACTAATTAATGGGTTTAATATATCTCTTATTGCAAATTCTAGATTTCCTGACATTTTTCGTTTTGCGTAATTACGTACATAACCACCATATATTAGGAATTGATTTCCCACTTATGCCTATGAATCAGTACCATCATGTTCTTCAATCAACGACATTAAAAAAGAAGTCGATGTGGTGAACAGGTGATAATAACATCTCACCATTTGATGTTTTCTTTTTGGGTTAAACTCTTTTTATAAATTTCTTGCTTTTCTTTTTTTGGGCATATTCGAGATCACTCTAAAAGTGACTGCTATACATTATGTTTTTTAAAAATTGTATATACAAATTAGAAAGTCATCAAAGACTAAATAAGTTACCTTTAGTAGATCTTTTCTTTCTAACTTGACTTGTCATTTGGTCGTGCTTACGCTTTCTAAAATTTGATTTTGTGCTGTCACAAGTATGTGGCTTTTTCTTCGGCACTTTCTATTTCCATGCTCATTTGTAATATTTCTATATATTATCAAAATGTTTAATACCCAGAAAGTATAAAAAATTCAAATTCAACTAAAATTTTAAAAAACTTTATTTACAAAAAAATGGAAACTAACCTGGATCATTTATATCTAATGGAAATCCTACATAACAAAAATAAAAGATTTTTTACATTTATACCATGTTTGTTAAAAAAAAATAGGTTAAATAAGTCAATAATAGAATATATATAAAATTATACCATGTTTGTTAAAAAAATTTGGCTTATCCGTAGTTATAGCATCAATGCATGTAAACATGGCTCTCTTATAAACTTTATATGCTTGAATGTTATACTCTTTTCCAACCTAACAAATTAAAAAGCCACATATACTCATATTTTGTTCCACCGTATCTAACAGTAATAATAATCTAACTGAAAATAAATTAACAGGTTCAGTGAAGAAACACTAAAAGGTCATTCGCAGCGAAAATACAAAATTACCTTGAATTAGAGATTGATGCTTGTTAGTTAAAAAACACTTCAATAAAACAATTATTTAGTATTATTTAGTACTCAAAGCAAGACAATTTTTCGAAACTTGTTTATGTAGTCCAGAAAAGTTTATATATAATAAACAAAGAGGTGGACAACATAGAGTTGTGAAATAAAAAGGTGTAAACGTTAATAGATGTGAAACATGGAGGTACAACAAAGAGGTGTAAGACATAGAGGTGTGAAATAAAAAGGTGTAAACGTTAATAGATGTGAAACATGGAGGTACAACAAAGAGATGCAAAAATTAAGAGGTGTGATTTTCAAAAGATAGGGATGCGATGAAAAGACATGATTAATAATTTGCAACTGTTGGAGTCATTAATAATTTTAAACCGTTAGATGAAAAAGTAGAACTAATCTCATCTATTGGATTAAAATTGACAAAAAAAATGGGTTTGCTATTATATATAGATAATACTACTTTTGGAATAAATTAATATGGGTGCTAACTTTACAAGAAAAACTAAGATGTGTGCTAATTAAGAGTATTTATCATAAGTAAATGTCTTTCGCCGCTACACTCCGAACTGAAAACATTGATCTGGGCCGTGTATTGTATGATCAACTAGCAGAAAACATTGATCTACACTCTCATTCACGTCACAGTTGGAGGAGTTTGCGAGAAGTAAAAGAATTACTTCCTCGTAGTATACAGCTTGTTTGGATCTCTCAATCATTTTAATTAAAGCTGTTAACTAAAAAAAAAAAAAACTGAATCTAAAATATTATGAACTGAACCAATTTTAGTGTATCTAAACAAACAAACCAAAAATTATTAAATTTTTATTTTTCAATTATATACTGTATCAGTTATTCAATTACTCATAAATATTATATAAACCAAAAAATCTAATTTTTATCTATACATTTATTAAGTCATGGACAATATGTAGTGCAAATATAAAAAGAAATCACCCTGGATAGAAAACTTATAATATTTCAATAATTCTTTAAATTACATCCACAAATCCTTCATTTTCTCATCTTCAAATGATATAACTTACTTTTTCCCCCACTATTTAGACCATATCTATATGTCCCCCACCCTATCAATGCAGGCATAAAGTGATAAAACAGAACCGAATCAATCATTCACAGAAGCAGAGAGAGAGAGGAAGAAGAAGAATTAGAAGAAACAAATATGGTAGATGGACATAAAGCATTTGGTTGGGCGGCCAAGGACAAATCCGGCGTCCTCTCTCCATTTCATTTCTCTAGAAGGTTCCTTTCCCTTTCACCTTGTGACACACTCGTCTCTTCTTCTTTTTTTCACAACTTTTGTATGTTTTGGTATCATATTATTATTTTGCAGAGAAAATGGTGAGAACGATGTAACAGTGAAGATCTTGTTCTGTGGTGTTTGCCACTCTGATCTTCATACCATCAAGAACCACTGGGGAATATCTCGTTACCCCATTGTTCCCGGGTATACGCATTACTTAGTTACCATTTCGTTTATTCATTGTCCCAAATATTCTTTTTTTCTTTGTAGGAGATCTTGGTGAATTGCAAATAAAGAAAAATATTCTGGAGATTTTATTACATAATAGGATAAAAAATGTTAAAATAATAGCATAAAATTGTTTAGGCTTTTAGATTTAAAAATTAATATATTTAAAATGGAAAAATACAGATATAATAAAATTATTTAACATCATATATTCAATTTTTACATTCATCCAAAAAAGTAAGTATATTAACAATCTTACTACTAAGGTTAGCACTTTTGACTTTTGAACAATGGACATGTTCGACTATGATTTTTTACTGGTTATCTTTCCGCTAATGTATTTTGCTAATTTGCTAGGCATGAAATCGTTGGAATCGCAACAAAAGTTGGTAAGAACGTGACAAAGTTCAAAGAAGGAGACCGAGTAGGAGTAGGCGTAATAATCGGCTCATGCCAATCATGTGAATCATGTAACCAAGACTTAGAAAACTACTGTTCTAAACTCGTTTTCACATACAACTCTCGTTCTTCTGACGGAACCAGAAACCAAGGTGGTTACTCCGACGTAATTGTTGTCGATCACCGCTTTGTGCTACGCTTTCCCGATGGTTTACCAAGCGATGCAGGCGCGCCTCTGCTCTGTGCTGGGATCACTGTGTACAGTCCAATGAAGTATTACGGTATGACTGAAGATTCAGGGAAACATTTAGGTGTGAGTGGACTTGGTGGACTTGGTCATATAGCTGTGAAGATTGGCAAAGCCTTTGGTTTAAGAGTTACTGTGATTAGTAGGTCATCGGAGAAAGAGAGAGAAGCAATCGATCGACTCGGTGCTGATGCGTTTCTCGTCACAACGGATTCTCAAAAGATGAAGGATGCAGTTGGGACTATGGATTTCATTATGGATACGGTGTCTGCGGAACATTCTCTACTACCGTTGTTTAGTTTGCTTAATGTGAATGGAAAGCTTGTGATGTTAGGCTTACCGGAGAAGCCACTCGAGCTACCAATCTTCCCTCTAGTTAGCGGTAAAGAAAAGATGATGACCCTTTAATGTTAGGTTTATAAGCTGTAATTCTATGTTTTACGTGTTGTGGAGGTAACTGTTAGGGTTTTGGTGTTTTTTTGATATAGGAAGGAAAATGGTGGGAGGAAGTCAAATTGGAGGGATGAAGGAGACACAAGAGATGCTTGAGTTCTGTGCTAAGCATAATATTGTTTCGGATATTGAGCTCATAAAGATGAGTGATATCAACTCTGCTATGGACCGTTTGGCTAGATCTGATGTCAGGTACCGATTCGTGATCGATGTGGCCAACTCCTTGAGTCCTGCTTGAGTCATCAGCTGATATTTAAAGGAACATGTCGACCAGTCTCGATCATGTCTAGATTCTGAGATTTTTCTGAGGATAGTTACAAAATCATGAATCCGCTTTCTTGTTGGACTTGTTTACTTGTCTTTTATTTCTATGTTAATAGTATTAGGGTTTTGCAAAAACATCACTTTACTACTTGTTTCACAAGTTACTTGTTTGAGAAACTATGTTCGTATTATGCGCTGTTTCTTGACAAACCCTGTTTTAATTTGTTCTAAAATAATTCAATATGATGGTTCTTTGTAATGGTATAAACACAGTTTTAGATACATAAAAAAATAAAATCCAAAGGGAGATGCTAATTATATCATATATTAAAACAATATACTATAACCATTATTGGGTTTGCATACATCAAAGTTTCACAGAGGAAGGCGCCGGAGAAGAACCATCGGAATTTGGAGATTGACAGAAACCGCGAAGAACGTTGGTTTCATCAGAGGTGAAGCCAAGAGAAGTTAACATTGTTGGAACTACAATTTTGACAACATGGCTTCAGCCAACTTTCAGGTGACTTTCCGATGACGTCCGTTATCGGAATGACCGGTTTAAGGACTCTTTGGATTCCTTGTAATGAGCACTATAACATAGTGTAGTTACTTGTCAAAATCGAAGTTATAATGAATGAGAAATTAATCTCCAAAGTGGTTAGCTTGAAAGCTTATAACTACAAATCTTTGCGTTTGTTCCACGTTGGAAGATTGGAAAGTTTTCCCACTAATATAGTGATACACGTATTATGGGAAGAGGACACTACGTTGCATGATATGATGGACCGGACTTGGTTTAATACTTTGGAGTAAATTTATTTGCAACTTATATTACATTTCATGTTACGTATATTGCATATACTATTCAAAATTTTATTTGCAAAGTCAACTTATCAACTCAAACGGAAGAATAAGTCGGTACGGAGATCTCGCCAACGTGTGAGACTTGATCGCATCTTCACCTCTCCTCAACTTCCCGAGATATCAGCCCACGAGCCCAGATTTTGTGGAGAGCATCTCGTCCTCCTCTCCATATAAATACAGAGCTCTCTCTTTCATTATTTCTCACTTACACACACGCTTGCTAAGGAGAAAACACTCTGAAACAAAGATCCAACTCTCTCTCACTCATCTTTCTCTCACTACAAAAACGTAAGTGTTATCGTCAAGAGTGTATCGTTGCGCCAACGTTCGTTTGAGTCCGTAATCAAGTGTTGTGATACGGTCTCGTCTCGGTTGTATCCTGGGATCCATGTACTCACTAAACAGCCACACTGCGGGGGTTACTTTGGGTTAAGGAAAGAGATCGTATCTCGCCTCCGAGAATCTACTTCTACTCCTTTCTTTTATCGTTTTACATAGGTGTTATAATCGTTATCTCATATTTGGATTTTCGAGGTCCTACAAACATCGCCGGCCAACAATCGGTGGTGATGACTTCGACGGCGTGACAGCAATCAACGCCGAGTTTGGTCTCACCGTTAAGGAAGAAGAGAACGATCTCGTTGGTGCATGATTTGAGTTCATACAGTGCGTCCCAACACTCCATTAGTCCTCCTCCGTTGAGCCTTGCCGTTATGTTAGTGGAATCCACCGTCTCAGGGAGTGTTCTGCCGGAGATGTTGAGAACAAGGAGAAGAGTGACGATGACGAAGAGGAAACTTTTATTAGAAGCCATTATTCTTATTTTGAGTTTTGGCGTGTTGTGATGGTTGAGTTATAAGAGTTCTGTTTTTATAGTGTGGTTTTGTATGGATATGAATCTTAGTGGTGATTTAAGAGTAAATTAAAAGGTAGATTAGTGGGAGGAATGGGAAAGGTCAAAGGATCGACGGTGAATGGTTTTCCAGTATACTTAATCATGCATAGAACTTCATTTAAAGCATGATGAGAGGAAATGTATTTAATATTGGCTTGAATGGAAGTGAGTAACGGGTCTATTGGAGATGAAGGTTTAGCGTCGTGTTACAGATTACAGAAGGTGAGCTTTCTTTTACTAATTTAACTTTGTTACTACTCGTTAATCGTTATTACTTAATGGAATGTGTCAGGCGATATGATCCTGGTTTCTTTAATATTATTTTCTTGTAAAAATATGTACTTTTAATAACTTAATTGCATTATATAGCTGAACTTCTTTGCTAGGGTAATATCATTATCCATCATATATTGTGTAAACTATACGGGTTCAAAACGTATGGTCATATTACCTTCTAATCTATACCATTATCTAAAACATATATATTTGCATATGGTCAAATCTTCGCAATATAAACGAATGTGTTGTTTTCTAGCTAGTTTGCTTGTGTCGAATGTGTCTTACAAACGATTATGGTTCTAAATTAGAGATTATAAGGTAGGCTGCCCAACCGTATAAAGTAATTATCTTATTCCACAGGTTACTTCTCTGAGGTTGTTTCTATAGTTTACTATGCTATGATTCTTAACGGTTTGAAGTTATTCCAGGTCGGTGGATCTTTATCATCGTAAAAAGACAATGGTAATCCCAATTAACGCAAACGTTTTTATTCCAAACTCCAAATCAGTCAACTGACAATGACATATTCTCATCATACCATTAAAATAAAACTATATATATATTAAACCATTACTAATGTCCGCATACACCAGGGAGGAAAATGTATCAAACGTTGACAGGGGAAGGAGCCGGAGAAGAACCGCCGGAAGTCGGAGATTGACAGAAACCACGGAGGACATTGGTTTCCTCAGATGTAAAGCCAAGAGAAGTAAGCATCGCCGGCCAGCAATCGTTGGTAATGACGTCAACGGCGTTACAGCAACCGGTGCCAAGTTTGGTCTCCCCGTTGAGGAAGAAGAGAACGATCTCGTTAGTGCAAGATTTCAGCTCGTAGAGTGCATCCCAACACTGCATCAGTCCTCCTCCGGTAAGCCTCGCCGCAATGCTGGTGGAGCCTGCCAACGCTGCTGGGAGTGTCCTGCTGCAGGAGACGTTGAGGATGAGGAGAAGAGTGACGGTGACGAAGAGTAAACTTGTGTTAGAAGCCATTGTGTTTTTCTTATAGATTTTGTGTTGTGTTGTGAGATGATGATGGGGTCTTGCTAAGACTTGTTGCAATATATATATAGTACTCTAGTGAGAGGAGTTTGAGGTTTAATTGAGATTAAAGGTGGTTTTAGTGGGGGAAGTGGGAGAGGGCTGAGAGTTAATGAATATACTTATCTCCATAAATCATTGAACTTAGACAACGCACGATTAGGAAAGTTACAAGCGAAAAGTTACAATCTCCATAATAGACGTTACTGTAATTTGTAACGGTCTTAATTATGGAAAGTTATAAGCGAAGAGTCGATTATTTTACTTAGACAAATATAAACATTAGGCAGTAAACATCATCAAAGTGGCTGTAGTTTAGTTGTTAGAATTGTACGTTGTGGCCGTGGAGACCTGGGCTCGAATCCCAGCAGCCACACTTTTGGCCGACTTGGGAGCTAAGAACATCTTATGTGGACTATTTATTTTATGCACGTCCATATACTCGCACTCAAACCGTCAAACGTATACTTTTAGGCATCATCTGATTTGGTTAGAAAGATTCCGGTACATGCATGAACTATGTTGTTTATCATTGGATATCCTTTCCCGTATTTGCTCACTTTCAGCCATTTGATCTATACTCATTGGCAAATTTATCATCCCTGAGGTAAACAAGCCATTACCATTATTAATTAGTTGCATGTAGATAATAATGTTGGAACCAAAAAGATCTAATCTTTTTTCTTTTGGGGATCAAAATATCGAGTCTTTATAGTGTTTAAAATCAAAATATGCAAATCTTGAAATAGATCAATCAAAACTGTAACGTTGTTTCTTTAGTTTGTTACTTTATTGACAAATCATTAACTATACCCTTCATGCAATGTTCATGTCTATAGTAACATGTATAATACAAATGCAATGGGGCAAAGTGGGAATCGATGATTGGTGGAGAAACAAGAAGTTTTGGGTTGTCGAAGGAGTCTCCTCCCATATGTTTGCGCTCTGTTTCATGGTTTACTCTTAAAGTTCTTGCAGGAGTCAACACAAACTTTACAGTCACATAGAAGTAGCAGATGATGGAGAGTTCTTAGATAAATGGATATCTTTGTTGATTCCTCATACTACTCTATTGATCATTAACATCGTTGGAGACATGAAGTCATTCTTGGCGTTTCGCATGGGATCGATAACGGATATGAATCTTGGGGACTGCTTTTTGGGAGATTGTTCTTTGCGATAATTTAAGTGTTCATTTGTTCCTCAAAGGGGCGTTGCTTGGGAAGCAAGATAGAGTACCAATCATTATTTTGGCTCGCGATTCTTCTTGCTTCGATCTTGGCTCTTTGTGGGTTAGAGTCAATCCGTTTGTGTCCACAGACGGACCAGTCCTGGAGATCTAATGTCTCGACTGATAAAAACTGATGAGAACAAGGGTTTCCTTTGTTTATCAAAAAAAAAAATAAGGGTTCCTTTTCTATAAGAAGAAAGAAAGCTGCAGTCTAACATGGTGAAAGATCGGAGATTTGAATCTCCTCTCGGAGTTTTAACGATTGAATGAAGCCATGTGATGATGATGATGATGTATTGATGATGATGGTGATGTGTGCTCTTTTGGTGGTGGGTAATGTGTAGAGACATAAAGAGCTCTGTGCAGTTTTACGTGTTACGTTTTCTTTTAACTCTTTTCTTCATTATTTTTAATTGTTTTGTCATGTAATACATAATTAGTGTTTTTCATTTTGTTTCTTAGCGTTACCATCTATGGCCCTTTTGTAGATGATAATCAATTAATTATAGTAAGAGTTCGAATGGTGACGGTGGTCAAGGCGGCTAAATTCGATAGCAGTTTAATCTGTTTTATTTTTTGAGTAGACAACAAATTAACTTTGCAGACCAACTCTATTTGAAAAGATGGTTTTTATTTTTATTTGATGAATGATAAACAAAAAATAATTTAATCCGTAAATAGATTTGTTAATTGTCATTATCCTTTAAACCCTAAATTTGTCTAAAAATAGATTATTAAAGTTTATTTCTATCCCTTCGTTTTGATGTTTTACTGGATCAATATCAGATTTGGAGGTTGAATTCCACATAAATTAATATATATGTTTGGTTACAAATCATTTTAGCTTGTTGATGAAAGAAACTAATTATCCCCTATATAATAAAACGGAAGTACACAACATTGTTTTGTAGACAATATAATTTTAATAAATTGGTTACAAATAGGTTATAGATTAAATTTTATATTATTTGTATAGTCTGAATTTATTGTTTCCAAAAATCTTAAAGAGAATATTCTAAAGAATCATTTGATATCATCTAACTTACCATATTAATTTTCTTTATTAAATTATTCATCAAATAAAATCATTTGATATCTAACTTAACATATTAATTTGTTAATTATTATTATACTTCACCTCTCATTTTTATATATGAGTCTAGTTTGTGAAATAAATAAATTCTCATATTATTTATTATAATAAAAAATAGTTTTATTTCCGGATATACCATAAGATGATTTTTTAAAAACAAATATAAATGATTCAATCTATAAAATATTTAATTTTTATTAATATTATTTTTTAAAAATAATATCTATTGAATTAAAAATTTTACTGAGTAACGGGTCAAAATTTGAATATTTAAATTTAATTTCATACTTTTTTGTTGAATTTTATAATTTTATAAAACATAATAAACTTTAAATAATTTATTTTGAAATATTTTTAAAATATTGAAACTTGATATTAAAGTTAGAAACTATAAACACTCTAAATTGGTTTGTTATAGCAATGTCAATAATATGTCACTATAATATGAAAGAATTTTAAAAAACCAATTATATTAAAACAAAAAGTATAACAATATATTAAATTACTCATAATATAATAACTCGCTTTTTAAAAACCAAATTTACAAAATTATGTCTTATAATGACATTCAAGTCATAAGGTAGAATATACATTGTTGAAATAACTTCACATACATAAACTAATACAACATATTAAAATTTTAATTTAAAATAGAAAATATACAAAATTTTGTATAAAATAAAATTTGACTAGTGTTATAACACCGGTACTTATCTAGAATCATTAACAATATAAAACTTACAAATAAGTCTTTTTTTCAAATCATCATATTTAACATATGATTTTATTATAATATTTTATCCAAAAAAACTTTTAAAAATAATCACATAAATTATATTTTATAAAAAAATTACAATGTCAATAAAACGAATTTAAACTAGTAGTAATTTATATGGATAACAAGTAAAATTAAGTACATATGGTGCAAACATATTTTTTGTGGTTTTTTTTACTTGTTAGGTATTTATAGTTTTATACTATTTTCACAAATTTTTTTGACAGAAAATACAAGAAAGAGTAAAGACCAAAAACTACATAAACCACCAAAAATTAGGAGACACAACATGCATAAACTTTTTATTGTTGTTCTATTGTAAACTTGTTTGCAGAATCCTTCATTGTGATCATGATCATCATTATTCATTAGTTACAAAGATACATTATTTACGGTCAAATATCGCCAAAGAGTTTTTTTCAAAGAAAATAAAAAATACAGATTCCGGAAAATAAAATCCTTCAACGAATAAAACTTGAGCACGTGGATGAAGGGCCCACAAAGGTGACAATCCCATATTTGGAATCGGAATTAGCTTACGTGGAACCCAACATAATCGTGTAATATAAGTCAAACGCATGAATCTCTCTCTCTCTCTCTATATAAGCTTTAAGTAAACCTCATAGAAGAAGTAACATACTAAAGCTTTCGTAGCCGTTGGATCAACGAGACAAAACTTCATCTGAGGTACTAAAACTTGCGACTGATCAGATTCTAGAGATACGATAAACACGGTCGCACTTGATCATTACCCTCTCTCTTTAGTTAAGAAAAAAATTAAAAATAATATCAGGAGACACGTTCTTCTTCTTACGAAACCGACTTTGTAGTTTCTTCCTTTTTTCCATTACACAAATACGAAAAAACGACAAGACAAAAACAAAAGATAATAAAAACTTATTGATAAAAGCTTTAGATATTTTATAAATAAATCGATTCTCGCGTTTGTTTAACTTCTTGTTTATTTATTTTTCTTTTCTTACAGATTAATTCATTTCTCCTACATGAACGATCGAATGGGGGAAACAGGATTCTCTAGAGAATCATCGGCGGCGCCAGAGATCGTGCTCTCTGAGACGGAGATGGCGGCGGCGGAACAGCTTATGCAGCTAAGCGAGGAAGAAACGGTGAGCTGTAGCAGCAGCACCGGTGGAGATTATGGCGGCGGAAGAGGAGGAGGCGGAGGCGGAGATAAGACAAGGCATGAAGATGTTGTTAGCTCGAGAATCGGAAACGAGCAAAACGACGGCGTACGCTGCGATTCTAATCTTGGCCTGAAGAGGAAGAGGGAGATGGCGAAGATGAAGGAGAAGAAGTTTCGTTCTCTCGAGAGTATTTACAGAGCGACGAAGGAGATGAGGGGTTAATTAATGGATCGTAGCTGGTTAATTATATCCATCGCTTGCTAATTACGTTTGTTAATCGTTGTTTAGTAACCTGTTCGATGGTTTTTTTTGTTGTTGTGTGTATATGTTTAGTCCTTAATCTAACGTTGGAGCTNGATAATAAAAACTTATTGATAAAAGCTTTAGATATTTTATAAATAAATCGATTCTCGCGTTTGTTTAACTTCTTGTTTATTTATTTTTCTTTTCTTACAGATTAATTCATTTCTCCTACATGAACGATCGAATGGGGGAAACAGGATTCTCTAGAGAATCATCGGCGGCGCCAGAGATCGTGCTCTCTGAGACGGAGATGGCGGCGGCGGAACAGCTTATGCAGCTAAGCGAGGAAGAAACGGTGAGCTGTAGCAGCAGCACCGGTGGAGATTATGGCGGCGGAAGAGGAGGAGGCGGAGGCGGAGATAAGACAAGGCATGAAGATGTTGTTAGCTCGAGAATCGGAAACGAGCAAAACGACGGCGTACGCTGCGATTCTAATCTTGGCCTGAAGAGGAAGAGGGAGATGGCGAAGATGAAGGAGAAGAAGTTTCGTTCTCTCGAGAGTATTTACAGAGCGACGAAGGAGATGAGGGGTTAATTAATGGATCGTAGCTGGTTAATTATATCCATCGCTTGCTAATTACGTTTGTTAATCGTTGTTTAGTAACCTGTTCGATGGTTTTTTTTGTTGTTGTGTGTATATGTTTAGTCCTTAATCTAACGTTGGAGCTTGAGAATCTGTGATACTAATAGTTTTTGAAGATCTTCAGATGGAAATTGTAAACATTTTGGTTCCGATATGAGACGTGTGGTATCTTATCTATTATTATAATTTTGTTTTCCTTAGACATTTCTTGACAAACATTATAAAATTTTAACTTTGGTTTGATGAAAGGAGAAGTGTTGTTGATATGTTTTTTTTTTGGATCTGATCTTTTTTTTCCCTTAAATTTTTTAAAAATTATTTTAACGTACTTGCAAATGATTTCGTTTTGAATTTTAAAATTTTGAGTTCTATGATGTGCCAACTAACATCGTTATTTTTTACCTTTTCAAAAGTTTTATAATGGTAAATTGGTAATATTATCTTTGAATTTTGGTGATAATTGTTTTTATTTATTGCAATAAAAATCAGATCACTCTTTTATTTTGTTCTTGGAGTTTTTTCATCAGATTTTTCTAGCTAGTACCTTGATAAATTATATAAGGTTTCCTTAGATAAAATCTTGACTGATAATTCCAATAGAGTTTGCATGCATGACCACCAAATTTTTGGAAAAATATAAAGAGTTTACAGCACACTACATTGATGCTAATTGGAATTTTAAAACGATAATATCGTATTTTATGAATTTTCATTCTTCATATTTTGATATTATTGTTGACATTACTTTCATTATGTTGATGAATAAGTATTGATTAGAGAAAAAATGATCTCTCATATAATAAGCCGAAGGTCGCATGTTGGAACTCTAAAAATAATATTACAAAAATTGATTTATTTTCATCACAAACTATCTTATTTACTTTCCAAACAATGTTGTTCCAGTTAATAACATACACAACTAAAGTATTATAAAAAAAGATAACAGTAAAAAACAAGATTTAATTTGTAATATAGAATGTTTTTTTTTCTGTTTAGATGTTAACTCACATTTTAGAAATTATTCTTCAAGATGTATTAGTTGTGATTGGTGGAAATTTAAATTAAATAAAAAAATAATGTCAAAGTTGTTAAAAGGTTTGAAAGTATAGAAATTATGTTTAAAACATTCATTCAAGTTTTGTACAATATTTATAAAAGGCTGTCCACTTTGAAAGCATTACAATATCCAACTGGGAAAAATTGTCTTAGCATGAATTTATTCATTATTAAATAAATTTTGATAATGTTTAAACAATAAAAGAATATGAATAAATTCCTAGCTTGAATTATCCTCTTTAAAAGAAAAGAGCTGGGCCCCATTACAATACACATTAACTTCATGGGCCAGGTCCACATTCAACCATTAAATTTTTTTTGAAAGAATGAACCCGCCACGTGAAAAAGCCCTATGGCTGTCTTCTGACCTTCTCTTACAAGCTGGCGGGAAAATCCCAAATCTTTTCCCGGGAAAGTGGATTAAAAATTTCGGCCATTAAAGGACAAAATCACAAGAAAGTAGAAACCCTAGAGATATTTCGAAACCGAAGCAACCCCTTTTAAGCCTCCTTCTTATCTCTTTATAAAAGCCATTTCTTTCCTGCAACATCGTTGCTTATATCATCAGACGCCCATCACCTGTTCGATAAAATTCCTCTGAGACCTTTTTTTAATTTTTCTTCTTTCTCCTCTGACCAAAAAAAAAAAAAACATGTATGTGGTGAAGCGTGACGGAAGGCAGGAAACTGTTCATTTCGATAAGATTACTGCCCGGCTTAAGAAGCTTAGCTATGGGCTTAGCAGTGACCACTGTGACCCTGTCCTCGTTGCTCAGAAGGTCTGTGCTGGTGTCTACAAGGGAGTCACCACAAGTCAACTCGATGAGTTGGCTTCTGAGACTGCTGCTGCTATGACCTGTAACCATCCTGATTATGCATCTGTGAGTTATTATTTCTCTTCGATTTGCTTTCTGGGTACTCCTTGATTTTGATAAAGTCAGAGACTTTCATCTCTCTGATTGGATTGGTGTTTGAATTGAACTGTGCCTTCTCAATTGCGATGTTTGGAATTATTTACTGTACTATTAGGTACTTCTAAATATGGACTTGATTCTTGATGACATGATCTGTATGATTTACATGTTTTTTTTGTTCTGTGTTTGTATGTCAGCTTGCTGCTAGGATTGCTGTCTCAAATCTTCACAAGAACACTAAGAAATCGTTTTCTGAGACGTGAGTGTTATCAAGAAGTCTTTATTAGTTGGTATATATAATTGATTTGAGTTTAAGTTTCATATGAGTTGACTTGGATGTACTGTGTGGTACTTTGCAGGGTTAAGGACATGTTCAATCATGTCAGTGAGAGATCTGGACTAAAGTCTCCGTTAATAGCTGATGATGTGTTTGACATAATTATGCAGGTACGAAAGCCTCTGTTGTGATCTCAATTCAATTTTGTTTCTTGGTGTGATACATATGTAACTTGTAGATCACTGACTAGTGCTTTTCTCTGGTTTCTTCAGAACGCTGCTCGTCTGGACAGTGAAATAATCTATGATCGTGATTTTGAATACGATTTCTTTGGATTTAAAACTCTTGAGAGATCATACCTCTTAAGAGTCGAAGGGAAAGTTGTTGAAAGGCCTCAACACATGCTGATGAGGGTAGCTGTTGGCATTCACAAGGATGATATTGATTCCGCGATCCAAACTTACCATTTGATGTCTCAGAGATGGTTCACTCATGCATCTCCTACACTCTTCAATGCAGGAACGCCAAGGCCTCAAGTAAATACCTGTAGTTTGATGTTTTATTATATCTATAATCGGGCTATACTTTTAAATGTTCCTGTGCTGATCTGCTATCGAAAATAATTGACATGACAGTTAAGCAGCTGCTTTCTGGTGTGCATGAAAGATGATAGCATTGACGGCATATATGAAACACTCAAAGAGTGTGCTGTTATAAGCAAATCTGCTGGGGGTATTGGTGTTTCAATTCACAATATTCGTGCAACTGGAAGTTACATTCGTGGCACAAATGGAACATCTAATGGTATTGTTCCAATGCTGCGTGTATTCAATGATACTGCTCGTTATGTTGATCAAGGAGGAGGCAAGAGAAAGGGTACGTATCAGCACCTACTTTGATATCATTATCTGTGCAGTATATGGCCTCTAGTGTATCTGATGTATATTTTGTCATTGGTGAAGGAGCCTTTGCTGTATACCTGGAGCCATGGCATGCTGATGTCTTTGAGTTTCTAGAGCTGCGTAAGAACCATGGGAAGGTAAAGTTACAACCTCTATATTTCATCATGTATTCCCCTCATATGTAAATTTCAATTCAGGCTGATTCAACCTCTAAATACACCTTTTTCCCATTATAGGAAGAACACAGGGCTAGAGACTTGTTTTATGCTCTCTGGGTTCCAGATCTCTTCATGGAGAGGGTCCAGAGCGATGGGAAGTGGTCACTGTTTTGTCCAAACGAAGCTCCGGGTTTGGCAGATTGCTGGGGCGCTGAATTTGAGACACTGTACACGAAGTATGAAAGAGAGGTGGATCCCTATTTCATCTATGTATATGCTGCTTCGTTAGAAACTTAAACTCCTGTTATCTCAATACCAGTTATGTTTGTTCAAATCTTTAGGGCAAAGCCAAGAAGGTTGTTCAGGCGCAGCAGCTTTGGTATGAAATATTGACATCCCAGGTAGAAACAGGAACACCATACATGCTTTTCAAGGTTAGTAAAAGTCCTAATTCTGTGGCTACACGTTATATACCTATAACCACCGGTTCATACTGTAACTTTTGTTACTCTACTGTAGGATTCATGTAACAGAAAAAGTAATCAGCAAAATCTGGGAACAATAAAGTCATCCAATTTAT
>NC_025691.1:26394046-26411058 GCF_000633955.1 Camelina sativa
TCTCACTACAGGACATCCCGTTAGACTCTCATCCATCTAAGCTTGCTGGCAGTCTGGGCTCAAAGAATCGTTACTTTGATTTTGACAAGTTAGCAGAGGTCAGATACTAAGTATTTGACCTCAAATCTGAAGGAATTATCTCTGTCTTATAGATGTGATGTTGACTTTTTAATGTTTCTGTGTGGCCAGGTGACTGCTACTGTTACTATTAATCTCAATAAGATAATAGATGTGAATTACTATCCTGTGGAGACTGCAAAAACTTCAAACATGCGTCACAGACCTATTGGTATCGGTGTACAAGGTCTTGCAGATGCATTTATCCTCCTTGGAATGCCATTTGATTCTCCAGAGGTAGACTTGTTTTGCATTATATGATCAGCCTTGGAAAATAATTTTGTGCTCTGTTCTTAAGAAGTTTAATTTCTTACTCAGGCCCAACAATTGAATAAGGATATATTTGAAACCATATACTACCATGCCCTCAAAGCATCTTCAGAGCTTGCTGCAAGAGTTGGGCCCTATGAAACCTACGCAGGAAGTCCTGTGAGTAAGGTATGCATCTCAGCCATCAATTATCAGACCACACTTCATAAGGTATTATGGTGAATTGTTAGGCTGACTTTATCCCATCTCTAGGGAATCCTTCAACCTGACATGTGGAATGTAATTCCATCAAACCGCTGGGACTGGGCTGATCTTAGAAATATGATATCAAAGAATGGAGTGAGGAACTCTCTTTTAGTAGCACCTATGCCAACTGCTTCAACCAGTCAGATTCTCGGGAACAATGAATGTTTTGAGCCATACACATCAAACATCTACAGCCGGAGAGTCTTGAGGTACGTGATTAAATCATCTGACAAAGTATGTTTCTGGTTTTCCCACTTACTGTACTTCTTACTCATTGGGTCGTCTTGGTTTGTGCAGTGGTGAGTTCGTAGTGGTGAATAAGCATCTTCTCCATGACTTAACTGATATGGGACTTTGGACTCCAACGTTGAAGAACAAATTAATTAATGAGAATGGTTCTATAGTAAATGTTGCGGAGATACCTGACGACTTGAAGGCTATTTACAGGTATAGCTCCCATTTATTTTTTGTTCTCACTGACTACTATGTCTAGATACCGATATTTGATTTGTTTCTCTTGCAATAAAACACAGAACCGTGTGGGAAATCAAACAGAGAACAGTGGTGGACATGGCTGTTGATCGTGGATGCTACATAGATCAAAGCCAAAGCTTGAACATACACATGGACAAACCCAACTTCGCAAAACTCACTTCCTTACACTTCTATGCTTGGAAAAAGGTACAAACCTTAAACATCTAAACTCTTTTTATGTTCAATGTGAAATAGTTTTGAGATTCTAAAGAGTATCTGGTCCTCACTCATCTTGTAAATACTCATAATCTCACTTATTTTGTTGTTAATCTACCTTTAGGGTTTGAAAACCGGGATGTATTACCTGCGATCTCGTGCTGCAGCTGATGCGATAAAGTTCACAGTTGACACAGCCATGCTCAAGGTAAAAAAAAACAAACAATGCAACACTCTTTGCAATGATTCTTCTAGTGAATTCAGACATTTTACCTATGAGTTGTTGTCGTTGGGCTTGATGTAGGAGAAGCCGAGTGTAGCAGAAGGAGGTAAAGAAGTAGAAGAAGAGGATAATGAAACTAAGTTGGCGCAGATGGTATGTTCCTTGACAAACCCTGACGAATGTTTAGCCTGCGGAAGTTGAAGCTCTTTGTTATATTAGTTTGGTCTTCAAAAGCAAGAAAGTAAAACCATGTCTCGTGGACTTTGGGTCTTTTCTATACTTGCTTGTTGATGATCTGTGTGTATGTTGTTAATAGTTTCCGAATGCTTAACGTTGCTTCGAGTTTTGTGTAATCCAATTTCGTTTTTTCTTTTTCTTGAAACAATGGGTTTGTAACGAGAAAATATATAATCTTATAGTAGATTTTGCATTGACACAAAGGGTAAATTGTAAGAGTATATTCCAATCTTGATACAAAAATGGTTATAGCCAATGCAATTGTAAATTCTTCTACGCACAGAAATTCTTTAAAATATGGTTGACAAAAATGTATCAACTCAATCATTTGTAAATTCTTTATATCAAGACAAAGCTGAAATAATATACTCACAAGGGAGACAAAGCTGAAATAATATACACATTTGGTTAGGAAGCCGTCCTTCAAAGATTATTAGACTCATACAAATATTGAAACTTAACCACCAAGATTTTTTTACATAAAAGATTACAGGAATTTTACTTAGTCCTTGCCGGGGTCATCTCACATCTTAGCTTATGTGCGGTATCTTCAAAGTTCAAACTTGACATGTTTTTGCTGTCGTAGGTAGGCCGTAATAAAGGGCTGAGCTAAGGTAGCCTATCAAGAAATCTAAATGAATGAGGATGAGAAAAGCCCATTTGGGAAAATGAAACAGAAGCAAGAAAGGAAACAAATCTCAGCCGTTTATTGTGTGTAGTCGAAAACATAAACCCTAGTCTGTACACACTAATCCAACGCCGCCTCTTTCTCCGACTATATTATTAGAGTCCAGACCATAGACCCTAGAATTCGAATTTCTGAAGTTGTTTTGCATACGTTTCTTGTCTTTGGTCTTGCTCTTGAAATTGTCTGTTTTTGTAAGTTTGTAACGTTTGTTTTGAAACTATAGAACTCGAGTTAATGGTTGTTAGTTGTCGATGATGATAGAAGAGAAGGCTTGTTTCTCAAAACATTCGCAGTGGCCGCCTAAGGCTTTCGCCTTTCGCCGGGCTTGAGAGCCAATGCTGTTCTTTTATCCTTCCTTGGATGTCTGAGACTCTCTCTAATACTACAGTTTATTTATTATGTTTTGTTATGTTGTTGAGTAAATTGATGATATATATATATATATATATATATAGATTAGGATCGATGAGGATAAAACCAAAAAAAAAAAGGCTTGTTTCTCAAAACATTCGCAGTGGCCGCCTAAAGCTTTCGCCTTTCGCCGGGCTTGAGAGCTAATGCTGCTTCTTTATCCCTTCCTTGGATGTCTGAGAGATCCTCTTCTATCTCTCTTTACTTTTTTTTGATCGGTTTTGTTTGTTTTTAACGATCCTTCTTGGTTTTTACTGCGTCACAAACTTGTCTTGGGTGATATGCAAAGGTGAATTTTAGATAAGAATTATGGTGGACGTTTGGAAAAAAGGTTTAAAAGGTTCAAAGATTATAGAATCAGTTGGGAAGAGAGTTTGGAAGACACTGACCAAACTTTAAAGTTTTGGTAAATGTGGAACATGATTTGGTAACATTAATCACACAATTAAGTTTAATAGAATACGGAAGGAATATGCAAAGATGATATGAAACCAAACTAAGGAGGAGGGAGGATCATACATTAAAAACCCTAACGTTGTTTAACAATCTAAATCGGCAAAATTAGTGTAACCGCGACATGAGACAGCTAAAGAATAAAGTAAACCTTGTACCCAAACACACTCTTTAAATACCCCTGACGAATCAATCGTTTACGACACACTGACTTCTTTCTCTCTATCGATAGTCCCGCCTTCATTGCCTAATTCAAACTCTCTCTCTCACTTGATGAGCGATCTCATTCTGATCTCCGACGGCGAGGATGAAGCTACTCCACCACCGTCGAAGAGGGCTCGAAAGAATCCTACTCCTACGGTTTTGAACTTGGGTTCCGATCCGTCACCGAAGAAACAACCGCCGGGATCTGCTTCTACTACTCCATTGGTCCTCGTCGACGAGGCACCTCTCTTTGACGATGTGAAGTCTTCATTTGCTTCCGGAATCGGAGTTCCTTCACACCGTGAGTCTCACACGTTTTCCGGTTAGTTTACCGTTCCGGAATCGATTTAATCTCTCAACGCGTCTTTGTTAATTTCGGTTCGTCTCCGACGGTTATGCTGAAGTGGTTTCGTTTTATAGGGGAATTGATACTTGGGGAGACTGTTCTGTTTGTCAATTTTTTTGATTACTGATGAATCTTTCAGTTCTTTGTTAGGGTTTTACTGTTTCCACTGAGTTTGTTGTTTTTTTTTCCGAAATCTGATTAGGTAAACGAGTAATATCTCTCGAGTCTGATTCTGAAGACAATTCCGAACCTGGAACTGCAAAGAAGTTGTATGTACCTGTGCATGCTGCTGATTCTTGGAAGCAACCTTGTGGATCCAGTGATGCTGATTCTGATTAGGCTTACTATGACCTGAGAATACATACAAGAATATCTAAGCCAAGTATTTGACGTTGTCTGAACTATTCATCATGTGTGTGATTTGCAAAGGGTAGTCTCTTCATCACTTATGAATGGTTTTGTGTCAGATGATGATACTAGCTGGATGCAGAGCGCTGGTTTTCGATCTACACTGTCTAAAGATCCTATTGAGGTACTTGTTTGAAAACATTCTGCATTCATACCATATCTTCGTGATGGGTGTATATGATTAATGAATTGGTTGGCTCTATATGTGATTCCTAATGCTGTCTTTTCGAGGATTGGGAGTCTTTGTTATTTTGTGCACCGATGGTTACCTTTCTCTTTTGTTTGATCTTACTACTAAATGTTACATAATATGTAACTGTTATTTTGCTTTACTTGCAAAAACCAGGTCGATTCTGACCATGAGAAAGAAGATACAAGCGATGAGAAAATGGGTCGACAGAAGCGGCCTGAAAGTTACAAAAGTACCTATCTTTCTGTTGATGCGTTGCCTAAAAAGAAGGTGTCTAAAGATGAAAAGATCAGCGCGACAGAGGAAAAGAAGTTAAGAAAAGAAGTGAGCTTTATGTTTATTTTAACATAATTTATATATTTTGTATTCCTTGGATCAGTAGTTAATTAGCTTTCATCATCCAGCAAGAGAAATTACAAAAAGCTGCCATGAAAGCTGAAGATGCTGAGCATAAAAAGTTGGAGAAGGAAAAGAAGAAATGGGAAAAGGACAAAGCCCTTAAATCTATTGTCGCCTTGATTGACAATAAACTGATTGAAGAATCTTTTGGAGGTAAGGACTTTCTCCATTCTACGTATCATTCTTCAACATATACCTCTCAAGGTTTGGCTAATTCATCACTAAAGTATGGAGACTCAGTTCCTTCAGTTGATACAGGACGTCTTGTTTCGGGGTTGCAAGAGAAAGGCATTACATACCGTGTAACCTCTAATCCAATTGAGAGATCCATTGTGTGGGAAATTACACTTCCAGAGGATATTGCTCAGGTACGATAAAATCTCAGGCATTGTTTGTCAAATTATTCTTTCTGTGTGTTTCAGTTTTAAGTTTTTTTATATAACCTTCCATCTTAAGAATGAGACATGTGTAGAAAGTAATTGATCAAAGATGACTTCATAAAACCTGACATGGATGGGTTACAGATTATAAATTAAGTAAAGAAATGAATCCCTTAGAGATTATAATGTGAATCAGTATTTTCTTATTCTCTTATCTTCTTTTATCTATTGCAGAGTTTGCCCCTAGGGTCCAAGATTCCATACGTTTTACTTGTGTATGAGGCTGAAGACTTTTGTAATCTTGTTGCTAATAAAGAACTTCTAGAAAACGTCTCCAGAGTTCGTGATGAATACCCATCTTCTACAATATGCTACCTCACCAATAAGTTAATGTCCTACGTAAACAAAAAGTGCGTTTGAGAAGGTAACTTTTTGCTGCATTAATGTTTCCATCCTGACTGAAGCTGAAAAATCTTATCTTCTAGGGAGAGGATTGAGTACAAGGACCCTGCAAATCGCAGTGGTTGGAGTAAGCCTCCTATTGATGAGGTACTACAGTTCCTAATCAAAATGTGTTTAGAGGAAAACTCCTTTTTTGTCGTTAATAAAGATCTGATGTGTTTCAGGCAATCGCAAAATTAACTACTCACTATATTGGAGTACATTCCAGGCATTGTGTAGATGAGGCTGAGGTGGCTGAACATGTTGTTCGTTTAACAAGTAATCTGGCCTATTGCCAAGTCAGGTGCTAATATCTATGCTATTTCAGTTTTGTTTCCAAAGATTTTAATTTGATATGATGCCCAATGAAAGTTCCGTTTCCTTTCCTCCTAACATACAAATCCAACAAAAAATCTTTTGATATAAACCGAAATGGAAGATACAGAAGCTCAAATAGAAACTATCTCTGTGCTGACGTCCTTGATTCCGAATTAAACTGTCTAATGCGCAGGGATAAGTTAACTCGGTGGTCAGTATGCGCTGCTAGTACATTAATGTCCCGGAAGGGAGCTGATAAGCACTTGATTAGAGAGAGCCTATGGTAGAGTAATCTAAATCCATTTTCAATTTCAATATTTGTTAAATCACCTGCTTTGTTTAATCAGTAAATATGCATTGGGTCAAATAGGTTGAAAGTGTTGGTAGCAATACCAAAGGTACCGCCAAGATACGCTTTAGCAGTGTCAAAGAAATACCCATCCTTGAAGTCTCTTCTTGAGGTTTATATGAATCCTAACATGTCGGTGAGTAAACACATACTAGGGATTTGACTTCCCAGTTTGTTTCTAATGGTTTCTGATACAAATTGTGTGGTGTTGTTGGTTTTAAAAAAATTGGGGAATAGGTTCATGACAAGGAGTTTACACTAAAAGACTTGAAAGTGGAAAATTTAGTAGGAGAAGACAAAAAGGTAGGTGAGGCCTGTTCGAAGCGGATATACAGAGTGCTTATGTCTAAAGATGGAACCCTTAAGACTGATGACGTCGTAGATGGTGCTGCTTCCTTCACACCTCGTCCATATGACTTAGACTAGAAGTAAGAGAACATTAAAAAGTCTCATAACTTTCTCTGTCAGACAAAACAGAAGAATGATTGTGTCTGAGATTTCTTTTCCTTTTGTATATGTATGCAAGTTCATTATGTATTGTCCGAAGTATTTAATGTGTGTGTCCTGAGTCGTTTTATATGTCTTGATTTTGTTAGTAAAGAAAGGTATTGTTGGTTCCGTCTCTGATGCTGCACATCTTAGTTTTCTCGAACAGCCTATTAGTGTTCGATTTATAAGTTTTGGTGTTTTACTCTTGGTTTTGTTAAGGTCATATTTGATCTTGATTCTCTGTTTCTTGATACACAGATGACAGATCCTTTTAGCTTTGTAAGAGGACACAATTTGAGTTGATTCATAAAAAAGAGTCTCAGAATATGTCAGGTTTCATCGTTGTCTCAAAAACGCTTTTATTGATTAGTTTAACATTACATGACTAGAAAGGACCACAAATGCACATAGTTTACAGAGATCTATCCGGTACCGGTAACACCAAGATCCTGCTTCTTGTCATCTTTACCAGCACCAAATACAGGTCCGCCAAGACCAGCAGCATCAGAGACCTTGTCTTGAAGCTTGTCAACTTGAATCCCACCTTCGTCATCCTTTGACTTTAAATCAAGCTTGGTCTTGTTCTGCCCTCCTTCCACCGACTCATACGTTGTAGCTGTTCTTGACCCCATCGGCTCTGCTCCTTGTGCTCCGGACATGGTTACCCGATCTCACGAACTCAATTTCCCCTTTTGTCCACACCAAAACTAATTTTTATACCCTCCAGCCATGGTCTTGAAATCTGCCACCTGGCCAATACGTGGCAGTTCTTCAGAAGTTTAGACCTATCTTGCTGGTCACGTGTCGCAAGTGACTCAAAAGAACTCGGCTTTGACCCTTATCATCTGTTTACATTACGCTTCTTGATTTGTTCCTGAATTAGTCTTCTTTCCTAATCTGTCTCTCACAAGGTGTCACACGATTTTCACTCGGAAACATCCTCTACAGTTTTGTCTATTGCAAAATGATCGAACCCGGGACCCCTGGTTACATTATTTGCTCATCAAAACAACTATATATACTCCATACCAAGTCCAACAATTGGAGAGCTCACTATTAAATCAGGTATACAATTAAGGAGAAATCAAACTTGGCAATCAGAATAATGAAAACCACAAATCCAAGATCCAAAAAATAAACATGTTGCATGCAAACTCAATCCACACAATGGTGGTGGATCATAAACATAAGTAGAAGATGAGAGAATTTAAAACATAACTTTAGTTCACTGAAGTTGCATTAAAGAGGGATAGGCATACAATATTAAGATTCATCACAGTCGATCGAGTCGAGTCTTTCAATACGCCACCTTCTATTGTATACATAAATGAGAAGAGTTTGAGCCATAAACCTTATTTAATAAGGGAGTTTTCAGTATTCAATTTCAGAGAGGTGAAGGAGAACGCAACTAAGAAGAAGAGTCACTGGCTCCGGTCACATCATCTTCTGCACTACAAGAAGAAAATGAGAGGAATATTGAGTCATAACATAATATATGGTTAAATTCAGAGAGGGAGGCAAAACATTACTCACAAAGACTCATCACAACTTAAAAGGTCTTGGAGATCACGCTCAAGGTACATAAGATAGATGTCTTGAAGTTGCTCCTCTTCTGTTGCTTCCTCACGGTCGTCCTGTTTGAATCCAAAAAAACAATAATTAAGTGATGAAATAACTGAAAGAATTTTTTTGTTTAAATGTCTACAAAATAATCGGTTACCGTAGACATGATTTTTCCAGTGTTAAATCCTTTCTCGCAATGATAACATGAGTAGAATATATTATCCAGGTATGTATCACGGACAGACCATTTGTCCCTGTGAGAAGTATATCCCTGTGTGAGAGTATGTTGATGCTGTTGGTTCTTCACATTAGATGGAAACCCAATACACTCTACATGGCCGCTGAACTTACAGTCAATACATCCGTAGTAAGACACACCACAAGGTCTAGTGCACACACTGCAAGCTCGAGTCACCCTCAAATCATTGTTCCAAAAGTTATAGAGATAGTGACTATGTGACTTGATCTTGCTTGGTACCATCACTGCTTTGATGCAACCAATGTGGAAATTGATTTTGCAAATGGAACAATAATAGCCATACTTTGTTGTAATATTCGTTTGGCAAGCAGTGCACTTGGATTCACTTTCAAGAAGTAAAACTGCTAGCATGTGATCAGAATGAAGTGGATGACCAACTAGTAGTCGCCTCCCAACTTGGATACACAAAGGGTGGTATATATCTTCACACGTCACACATGAAAAAGCTTTTCCACAAAACTTCTCATCACAAATAGAGCAAGCGATAGGATATGACTTTGAGACGATAAGTTGAAACAAGCTATGTTTTTCTTGTATGCAAAGCTCTACCAATGTTCCAATGATTTTCTGACCCATGTGTAATGCACCATGCATTTTCTTATCTTTCAAAACGCAACTGATGTCGATGATAAAATTGCATGTACGACAGAAGAGATTGAACCCTTCTACATCCTTTTTGCATGACTCACACTTTCTTTCCATCCATCTTGGGGAATTTGGTAGAAGGGTGAGAGAATGGTTCAAATGAAATTGATGCCTAGATGGCCGCCCAAGCTCTGCACAAAAATCATGTGACTGGAAGCTACATGTCTCACATTTGCAAGGATTATCATGTATCTTTGTACCGCACATGCTGCAGTTTCCTTCTTCCTCAAGCTCACTCATGTGGACCAGTCTCATCACATGAATATGACTGAAGCTATTAACCTAGAGCATATATATTTGAGACAATTTAGGAGAAGATATTGTTTCACTAGTTTATGGACTATAGTAAAAAATTATCATACCAATAGCTTATCTTCAAATTCATTAGTTCCAAGGTCTTTGAGATTTTGGGATCTAATTGTGTTGTCTTTGCTGCAAGAGTACAAATCTTTCAAGTACAATGGGGAAGGCTCATCCTGTTGGTTATGAGTAAAATTACTAGCTCATCATTTTTGTCAATACATATATAACATCATATCATTATAAGAAAAAACAGAGTTGTAATAAAATATTAATTACCTCGCGTAGAATGCATTCAGTGTGACCGAGAAAATCACATTCATCACAAGAATATGCTGGATGTCCGGAAATTACCATCGTCTCACAAACACCACAATACTCCAAAAAATCGTCCTCGTCCCCGTCCCTGGCTCCGACTCTTTTGTAACTAAGTTGATGAACGTGATACGATTTCTTGAGAACATATTCAGGTATCTCAAGACACTCGGTATGACATCTCAAATCACATATGACGCACAAATAATAGAATCTGTTATAGATAACAGTTTCCTCGCATATTATACATGGGCACTTTATCCTATCATCAACGACACGGTTAGTACTTTCTACATAAACCAGTCTGTGTTCATGAGACTTATACAACAAACCCCTCAACAAGGCATCTGCACATCTCAGGTGAAGGTAAAACTCACATTCTAAGCAACCAAATGGGACACCAGCAAATTTGCGACGACAGGCATTACAACGTTTCCGACCATCAAAAGCTTGTATGTAATCAAGGCGTTTGAGAGGGTGGATAGGGTGAATGGGATGTTGAAACTCAGTGGGTATAAGATCAAGGCAACGCTCGTGAAAAAACATGTAACAGTGAACGCAACCGTAACATATTGCAGTGAAAGAGAGAGGTTGCTCACAGAGAAGGCAAGAGCCTTTGGAATCTGGTCCTGGCCTACACCTTTTGAGCAAGTGTTCATGGCTGTAATGGAGCATTTCTTTGGCTTCCCAACCCGTCGTTATGCTCTTCTGGAGTGCACAGCCCAAATCAAGATAGACCTCACACTTGTCACACTCGTAGTAGTATGTTCCAGAGGACATGTTCCCGCACCCAACGCACACCATGTATTTGGTTTTTCGGTCATCCTCGCCAATACGAAACTCTAGAGGGTGCTCCGGATGGAGATGGTGTGACATCTTTAGGGGAAGGTCCGAGCAAGCTTTGCAGAGATCGAAGTTACAAGGGTCGCAGGCGAATTCAACAGGTTCATCTTTGAAGCAGATGTTGCAGATCCCATTTCCGACGATCTTCGGCGAGGTCAACTCGCATTCATGGGATCCATGTTGGATCTTTCCCATCCCGATGTGAGATAGAGAGAGAGAGAGAGAGAGAGAGAGAGAGCAAGAAATGAAGAAAGTCAACCAAAAATGTGTTAGGAATTTTCTCTTCTTTTTTTACTAGGACGAAGAAAAATATTCATGGGTAGTTGTGACTTGTGATCGCATTCAAAGGATATTAGGATCCATGTTATGTTGGAGCTATCCCATCCCAATGTGAAACTCAACCAAGAAAATGTTAAAGAATTATATTCGTATCGTGGGATCCATGTTGGAAGCTTTCCCTTTGCAATTTGATTTAGACTTTCCAATTATTTTTGTATGTTTTGTTTTCTGCTTTAATTATGGGTCAAGTTTGGGATTTCGGGTCAGGATCAGTTTTTTATAATGAATATCGGATTAAATTTAATATCATTTTTCAAATATATTTTTTCTTTATTTTTTTTGTCGAAAATATCCTAAAAAAAATACGATGTAGTCAAATACGTATACAACTTTAAAAAACATACACAAACTTTTTTGTTCGCCAATAGAATTTCATTGATAACAAGGTTTGATTACAAAGTGAGATAGAGCTGACAATGACATCAATCATTCTAGAAGTATAAGCCGACAAGCACAAAAAACTCTCGGAGACTACACGAAAAAACCCAAACAACTTAAAACATAACATCCTTTCAATTACAGATCAGAAATTTGAGTTCCAAAAATAGACAATTAAAACTTAAATCTTTAAAAACTAAAGCTTAAAACAGATCTAAAACAAGAAAAACCACAAAAAACAGATGGTAGTCCAAGGATCTTCTAACCGCAATATTTGATCTGAAATAAAGTACACTGCAACTTCACACAAACGGATGATAATACAAAAACATACACAAACTACATATATATCATATAAACATTATAAATATCTTATAAATATTTAATAAATATCTAATAAAATCTTATAAAAACCTTATAAACTTTATAAATTACCTAAGAAAATTTTATAAATATTTGGATTGTGTCTTTGTCTCGCTAACCTTTCAGATTTAATGAGGAACATTTTTGAAAGGAAATTTTTAAAAATACCACACTTAAAAGAAGAAAGTATGAAAGAAAATTATAAGTGATTGATCTAATAGAGTCAGAGAAAGTTATCAGTGGACTGTTCTAAATTCTAATAATTCACATTAAATAATAATAATAAAAAAGTTAGAGTCCATATCAAACTCTCCTCTTGTGGGCTTAGTCGTTAATGCTAGGACGGCTTGATTCGTGACTAATACTCCCACCCACCCACTATCTTAAATGTTAACAGAACAAAACTTTGGATCTCATCATCTTTCTTTCTCCCGTTGACTTTGATGGCAGAGCTCCTCCAGCATTTCTCCCATGAATGCCCGTTGACTTCTCCAAAGATCGTCGCAGACGGGATTTGCAGCATTTGCTACAAAGATGAACTTGTCGAGTTGGCATGTAGCCCTTGCGATTTCAATCTCTGTAAAGCTTGCTCTCATCTGCCGCCAAAGGTGTCACATGATTTCCATCCGGATCATCCTCTAGAGTTTTGCCTACGTCAGTACGATCAGAAACCTGGACACATCCTCTGCTCCGGGTGTGGCAACATGTCTTCTGGTTCTTTCTACAAGTGTGAAGAGTGTGAGATCTACTTGGACATGGGCTGTGCGCAGAGTGAGAACATCTTCAGAGGATGGGATGACAAAGAGCTGCTCCATGACAGCCATTGTCACTTGCTTAAGAGGTGTAGACCGGGACCAGACGCTAGCGGTTCAGGTTCTTGCCTTCTCTGTGAGCTTACCCTCTCTCCCTCTACAATATGTTATGGTTGCGTTCACTGTTACTCATTTGTTCATGAACGCTGTATCGATTTTCCGAGAGAGATTTCACATCCTGCGCATCCAGCACACCCTCTCAGACGCCTTGATTACACACGAACTAGTTACTGTGATCTTTGCGGGGAAAAGATTGCCGGTGTTCCATTTGGTTGCCTAGAATGCGATTATGACGCTCATTTGAGGTGTCTAGATTCCTTTTTGCGAGGTCTTACGCACAAGTCTCATCCCCACAAGTTGATTTATAGAACTAAATCTCACATAAGTTTTACACAAAACTATCAATGCGAAATATGTAAGAAATGTAATGTGATATCTCTTGACTCTTTTTATTGCTGCATGGAATGTGGTATGGCTTTCCATTTCGAGTGTCTTGAGATACCTGAGTTTGTGGTCGAGAAGTCCCATCACATTCATCCACTTGTGTGCAAATTGCTCCCATATGAAAATGATTTTTTGGAGTATTGTGGCGTTTGCGAAACAATGGTATCCGCAGGACATCATGCTTATTCTTGTGAAGAATGTGATTTTCTAAGCCACATTGAATGCATTTTACGCAAGGTAATTAACATTTTCATTACAATTCTGTTTTTTTTTTTTCCCTAATGATGCTGGTCGTGAAGACGATGACGTTCTACTCTGTATCATCATAATCTACAGGAAGCGCCTTCCCCATTATACTTGAAAGATCTTTACTCTTGCCGCAAAGACAACACGAGTTCAATTGATCAAGGGGACCATGATACCAATGACTTGAAACAAAAACTTATGGTACAAATTTTTCATTATAATTCATAGACTAGTGAAAAAAACACAAGTGCAAATTCTCTTCATTCAATGGTTGTGACTTGTGACTGCCCTTGGCTTGATTGATTCAGGTTAACAGTATGAAGGGGCATATACATGTGATGAGATTTGTTGATTTCAGTGAACTTGGTGAAAGTGCAAACTGCGAAATATGCAATACAAAAATACTTGTTAGCCCATGTAAATGCGAGACATGCAGCTTCCAGGCACATAATTTCTGCGCAGAGCTAGGGAGACCATTACAGCATCGAGTTCATAAGCATCCTTTGACACTCTTGCCAAAGGCCCCTGCAGGTGCAGGTGTTACTATGGATTGTAACATTTGCACAAAAGGAATAGAAGGGTTCAATCTCTTTTGTCGCCTATGCAATTTTGTCATCCATACCAATTGCATATTTAGAGGTAAACATTTATTTACAGAGTTACAAAGGGGGCAAAAAATCATAGGAAGCTGGGAAGGGACTAAATGCATTCAACAAAAGCATTATTTGAATCAAATTATGGTTTCAAAGTCATATCCGATGCCTTGTGCTATCTGTGAAGATAAGGTGTGTGGGAAAGACAAGACCATGCAAATGGCATCGCTTGATCTTTCAACATTTGACGAGCGTCTCATCATTCGAAACTCACTTGTTTCATGTATGAAGTGTGAAGATGTATACCATCCTCTGTGTGTTGAATTTGAAAGGCAAAAACGATTTTTTCCTCCAATACACCCTGATCACGACCTTAGAGTTTCATTTGTAAGTGGTTCCAAGTGCAGAGTTTGCAAGCTGGAAATTAAAAAGTATGGCTATAGTTGTTCCACTTGCGAAATCAGTTTCCATATTAAATGCATCAAAGCGGTAAGATCCTCAGCCAATATGAAGCCTAAGCCTCACAGTCACTATTTCTATCACTTTTGGATTGATGAATCGACGATCACTCGAAACTGCCGTGTGTGCGCTAAACCTTGTGGTGTGTCGTTCTACGGATGTATTAGCTGTGACTTCAACGTCCATGCAGAGTGTATTGGGTTTCCATCAAATGTGAAGAACCAAAAACATCAGCATACTCTCATGGAAGAAAATCGTAGTGTTTTCGGGGGGCTGCGTGCCTGCGTTCTCTGTGGAGAAAGTATTGGGACTAGGAGAGTATCAGGAAGTAAATACTGCAATGTGCATTATTCATGCAAACACTGTACGGACGTGTTTCACCTCAAATGCATAATGTCTACGGTAAAATTTAATTAGTCATCCTGTAGAAGTAGAACTTTAACCATTGTCTTTTTCGGTTTTTATGTTAAACTTTAAAAACATATGTTTTTTTCCGTGTCATACAGGATGACCGTGAAGCTGCAACAGAAGAAGATCAACTTAGAGACATNTAAGTCTTCCGCTGTATCATGACATAACTCCTTCCCTCGGAAACTCGTCATGGGAGGCACATAAGGCTTCCCAGGGATCTTTGCATCCAATTCGAGACAATTGTGTTTCTGTAGCACACANAAAAGTGAGTCTTAGTTTGTTAACGCAACTTCCGTTATTCTCAAGTTATGCGTATCAACTTCTTCTCATTTTATTCTTATCTTTGTTTCAACAGATGAAGGAAGCCATTATTGGTAATTTGGTATTAATTAGTTTTGTACCCCTCCCTGTGTTAACTAAGGAAGGCTACTTCTCTTCTCTGAGGTTATGTCTCTTTGTTTCATCTGTGTTCACTTTTCTTCAGAGTGCCAAGTTTGATGCTGGTGTGCCTGTAGCACTGTTTTTGTCTAAAGTTCTTACATTTTACTACTTTTCAAAAACGTTTGCATTTTTTTAAACACGAATTTCTTACTATCTTCGTCATAACTCAATATTAGATTCGATGATATTCTTAACGACACATGAATTTACAAGAAAAAAACAGTGCAAAATTAGTTAAATTTTTCTTGCGAGTCTGGTACGTTGATGATGCTGATTTCTGAATGTAGTCTAGAACCTTGTGGAATTCCCAATGGCGCATTTTCACAAGAACAGTTATCAACAGCAAAGAGTTCCCACTTCTTAATCCCACATTTCTCCAATGCTGACTGCAATCTCTCTTTTTCTTTCTCTGCCGGGTACGAACCATCCGGTGTCACGAGCACAGCCCCGGTGTAAGACTGTCCCGCCACACGAGCTGCTCCATTGTAATGGAACAGCCCCCAACTTAGATCATCACACACATCCACTATAGTCCAAAACTCATTTGACACCACACCATTGTCCAAAACACTGAAACGAAATGTTGCAGGGACCTTTCCTCTCTTCACCGAGTATCTCCTCCTTCTCCACACTAGCTTCTCTTCAAGCGTCCTCACCTGAAACACGGGCTCATACCAAAACGATGACTTCCCTTTCCCTCTGTAAAAAAGCTGGTACTGACATGGAAACTGATCATAAGCCGGGTTTTGTCCAGCCACGACACGCCAGCTCCAATCCAGTTCCCCTAACCATCCAACAAACAAGTCTTCCGCTGTGTCATGACACAACTCCTTCCCTCGGAAACTCGTCATGGGAGGCACATAAGGCTTATCAGGGATCTTTGCATCCAATTCGAGACAATTGTGTTTCTGTAGCACACAAAGAGAGAAAGCTTCAAAGTATGGACTCTCGTAAGAAGCAATGCATCTGTAGCTGCACACCTGATCCACAGGACTACATTGGTTCAAACACTGAAGAGCTTTCCGACAATTAGGATCCAAAAGACAGTTCAAAATCTGAGGTCCACAGTTTTTAACCATACAAGTAAGCGTCGAGAACCCTTTAGACCTCAAGTTTTGCAACACAGGAACTGGTCTTATGTAAGCGTTGATGATGACAAGCAGACAGAATCTTATATCATCAGAGTTACGACGTTCCCAAGCATCCCCCACTGTCTTCACTACCTCTGTCGTTTCTTTATCTTTGTTATTAACGCTTCCAATATCAGTCCCTCCAAGCCTGTTCATCAAATCTGAAGAAGACTCAAAGCAAATCATGTTTTTGATGTTTTTGCTGTTTTCCTGAACCCACTTCACAGATTCCGAGTTAGTAACAGCAACTAAAACCAAGATATCAGTCTGATTCAGTTCCTGTTTCAGAGTCAAAGCTCTCTGATCATTTGAACTCAAGATTTCATCATCAAAGACAAGCATTTCATAACCTTCATCAACCCATTTCAGTCTTCTTGCCTATTAATGAAAAAAAAAAAGATTGTAATCAAAATTGTCCCAAATTGTTAAGCGAGGGAGAGAAGAAGAAAACAAATTACTTACAGTGTGGAGCATAACTTCTTCCCAAGAAGTGGATTTGAGTGGGCTTACTGCTCCTTTACCGACGAGAGCAATCAATTTCACCGGAGGCTCAGACTCCTCTGTCTTCGTACTCTTCTCCGTCTCCAAAACCGAACGAACAATGGTTTTCGA
>NC_025691.1:26412375-26420500 GCF_000633955.1 Camelina sativa
AACCATTGTCTTTTTCGGTTTTATGTTCAACTTTCAAAACATATGTTTTCTTCCGTGTCATACAGGATGACCGTGAAGCTGCAACAGAAGAAGATCAACTTAGAGACATCTATCTTATGTACCTTGAGCGTCATCTCTTGGAGGTGTTAGAAAGTGAGTCTTAGTTTGGTAACGCAACTTCTATTATTCTCAAGTTATGCGTATCAACTTCTTCTCATTTTATTCTTATCTTTGTTTCAACAGATGAAGGAAGCCATTATTGGTAATTTGGTATTAATTAGTTTTGTACCCTTCCCCGTGTGAACTAAGGAAGGCTACTTCTCTTCTCTTCTCTTCTCTTCTCTGAGGTTATGTCTTTGTTTGATTTGTGTTTACTTCTTTTCAGAGTGCCAAGTTTGTTTGATTTGTGTTCACTTTTTTTCAGAGTGCCAAGTTTGATGCTGGTGTGCCTGTAGCACTGTTTCAAAAACGTTTGTATTTTTAACACGAATTTCTTACCATCTTCTTCATATCTCAATATTGGATTCGATGATATTCTTAACGACACATGAATTTACAAGAAAAAAAGTGCAAAATTAGTTTAATTTTTCTTGCGAGTCTGGTACCTTGATGATGCTGATATTTGAATGTAGTCTAGAACCTTGTGGAATCCCCAATGGCGCATTTTCACAAGAACAGTTATCAACCGCAAAGAGTTCCCACTCCTTAATCCCACATTTCTCTAACGCTGCCTGCAATCTCTCTTTTTCTTTCTCTGCCGGGTACGAACCATCCGGTGTCACGAGCACAGCCCCGGTGTAAGACTGTCCCGCTACACGAGCTGCTCCGTTGTAATGGAACAGCCCCCAACTTAGATCATCACACACATCTACTATAGTCCAAAACTCATTTGACACCACACCATTGTCCAAAACACTGAAACGAAATGTTGCAGGGACCTTTCCTCTCTTCACCGAGTATCTCCTCCTTCTCCACACTAGCTTCTCTTCAAGCGTCCTCACCTGAAACACGGGCTCATACCAAAACGATGACTTCCCTTTCCCTCTGTAAAAAAGCTGGTACTGACATGGAAACTGATCATAAGCAGGGTTTTGTCCAGCCACGACACGCCAGCTCCAATCCAATTCCCCTAACCATCCAACAAACAAGTCTTCCGCTGTGTCATGACACAACTCCTTCCCTCGGAAACTCGTCATGGGAGGCACATAAGGCTTATCAGGGATCTTTGCATCCAATTCGAGACAATTGTGTTTCTGTAGCACACAAAGAGAGAAAGCTTCAAAGTATGGACTCTCGTAAGAAGCAATACATCTGTAGCTACACACCTGATCCACAGGACTACATTGGTTCAAACACTGAAGAGCTTTCCGACAATTAGGATCCAAAAGACAGTTCAAAATCTGAGGTCCACAGTTTTTAACCATACAAGTAAGCGTCGAGAACCCTTTAGACCTCAAGTTTTGCAACACGGGAACTGGTCTTATGTAAGCGTTGATGATGACAAGCACACAGAATCTTATATCATCTGAGTTACGACGTTCCCAAGCATCTCCCACTGTCTTCACTACCTCTGTTGATTCTTTATCTTTATTATTAGTAACGTTTCCAATATCAGTCCCTCCAAGCCTGTTAACCAAATCTGAAGAAGACTCAAAGCAAATCATGTTGTTGATGTTTTTGCTGTTTTCCTTAACCCAATTCACAGATTCTGAGTTAGTAACAGCAACTAAAACCAAGATATCAGTCTGATTCAATTCCTGTTTCAGAGTCAAAGCTCTCTGATCATTTGAACTTAAAATTTCATCATCAAAGACAAGCATTTCATAACCTTCATCAACCCATTTCAGTCTTCTTGCCTATTAATGAAAAAAAAAAAGATTGTAATCAAAATTGTCCCAAATTGTTAAGCGAGGGAGAGAAGAAGAAAACAAATTACTTACAGTGTGGAGCATAACTTCTTCCCAAGAAGTGGATTTGAGTGGGCTTACTGCTCCTTTACCGACGAGAGCAATCAATTTCACCGGAGGCTCAGACTCCTCTGTCTTCGTACTCTTCTCCGTCTCCAAAACCGAACGAACAATGGTTTTCGAACGGGAACCCACTGGTGCGTCATCTAAACCCAAAGGATGAGACCTCCGGAAGAAATTAACTTTAGAGAACGCCGCTCGACGAGTGACAAACCGGTTGAGGAAAGGAGAAGACTCTCTCGTCCCGGGAAGAGAAGCTGCTCGGAGAGAAATCGCCATGGCTGTTTTGGCGAATACACACGCTAACGGTCTCTCTCTCACCCTTTATTAATTGTACATAAACAAGCCACGTGTTTGCTTATGATTGGTTCAAAAATTTGTGTTCCTTCAATCAGATTTTAGAAAGTAGTAGAGAAATCCCAATCTTGGTTTAATTCGGTTTGTCACCAAACTTTGTTCTATTTAAACATCTCACTCAAAAGTATCATTTATCACCATTATCAAAACATGAAACCACGTTTGTGTCTAAAAATCTCAAAGCGTAAATATAACCACAGGTGAAAGTTAGAGAACAATTTTGGTATTCAAATCCATGGTGAGACCTTATTAATTTTGCCAAACCAAAAACAGAAGCAGTAAGGTGAACGATATCTTCTCTTTCTAGGCAAACATCTTCTTCTGCCTTTTCTTACAACAAATCAAATGTTTTTCAGGTTCAAACCTTAGATGAAGTTACGGATGTCCAAAGACTTCACATCGGGCATTTCCTCATCCTTGAATTCCTCCCTGAATATTTCCACAAATCCCACATCATGTTATGATGACATAGATTGAGATCAAAAAGATTTGATAAATGAGAAACATAAAGCAAAACTTACTTCTTTTTCTGAGATTCCATAGCTTCAACAGCATCACTCTTCAGCTCATCCAACTGTGCTTTGGCCATGCTGATCTCCAAATTTTCCTCGTATTTAGGAAGGTCTTCTTTCCTTATCCCAAGCCTGTTCAGATCAATGAGATGCAAACATGCACATTAGTTATATAATATGCAAATCGATACAAGGAGCCTTGAGATTTGTTCTTGTTTTGTATGGGTGGTTTGAAGAATGTTTACATACTTTTTGTTGCCTTTCTCAAACTCTGCAACCAAAAGATCCATTCCTTTCTTGTCGCTTCTCAGGAGAGGCTTCTTTATGTCCTTTTCGACTTTCTCCAAAGCCTCGAACATCATGGCCTCAGCACCAAGCTCATCAGTAAGCCCCCTCCTGCAAGATATATCACAAGCAGAAGAATAACTCAAAGACTATTATTAGCAATTTTCATTATGTTGCAAACAATAGCAGGACAAAGAGGGAAACAGGAAGATAGTTACGATGATGCAATTTTCAAGTAATTGCTGAACAATCACATTGAAGATATTAGAGGATGATACTTCCATTCTTCCCAATATAATAGAATTACTTTGATTAACACAAGAAGTGCAACTTTACGGGTGAGGGCAAACCATCCAAAAGAATGACTGAAACAAATTCGAAGTCTAACACCAACCTGGTGCGGATGTCCTGCAACTTCAACAAATATGCACGAGCATCTGGAATATCTTGAGTCTCAGTATCAATGTCATGTTTAATGCGTTGAGATTCTGAGAACATGTCTGCCCTGCATACCAAAAACGCAAGAAAAGGAACCAAATTAACAAGGTTGAAACATATGTGAAATTCGCTTCAGCGAAATCAGAAAGGTAAAACCAGGAAAATCCCATCAACATACATCCAAGAAAGGAGCAGCAAGAGGCTTACTTTTGCCTGATGGTCTTCATTACATTTGCATACTGTTTTACCGCAGCTGGGTCCTCTGGAGCAAGGGTGATCTTTTCCTTTCGGAGAATATCAACTGCAGCCTGGAATTTGTTCTTGATATCAAAGAAGACACCCTTCAACATCTCTGTCAAAAAGTGTAAAACTCGAGTCAATAATACTACACATCAGTGCTTGTCCGCTCTAAACACACACAAAAACTTTCAGCAACACATCGAACATAACCTATCATAAACCAGATACATATATAAATTCAACAGAGAAGTAAAGAGATAAAGTCAACTTCTTCACAAGATAACTAGCAGAACAACAGTCCTAGCAATCACGGCCTGGGTTTCACAAGATTATATTTACATTGACCAATATAGTTTTCCTACACATTTTATCTCGAGATGCTAAACTCAAAAGATATCAGTTTTATTGCATACCATCTCCTTTAAATGTTGGACGAGCAGCTTCCTTGGCAAAGGCTCTGACTGGAATAGCATGTTGCTGCTGGAAAATGACCAGACTTCCCTGTAGCTGCATAATGAGAGTAAGATAAGCTGCAGCTAATCAATGGAATAGCATACTGTTGCTGCAAAATAACCAGACTTGTCGCAATTGCAAATCATCTCATCGTCGTTGGAAACACACACAACACATAGAAATTGATACCGTACAAGACTATTGGAAACTTAATCATTCGATTAAACAAACTCTCCGATCGCGCGAGATTGTACTACAGAAGATAACAACAAATTTCGACAACGACATTGAAATGACACACCATAAGATGTGATTCCGCGATATCGATACCGTAAAATCCATAATCTCACATAAATCATCGCATCGAATATGCGTATAGAACCCAGAGGAATCAAACAAAAACCGAAAAAGAGAAAGGACAAGCAGATGTCGCATTCGGATTTGGATGATAGAGAAGAAGAATCGAGGGAGAGAGTATGAATACCTGCTTAGATGTGGAGAGGAAGCGAGAAGCGTACGCCATTTGCTCGATCGGATCGGATCGAATCTGTGAAGAGATGACGAAATTAGGGTTTGAGGTTTGTTTTGAGATCCCCTATCTGAGACGGAGCAGAAGAAAGTAACAAACTAGTCCAGTCGCTCGCTCTTTTACGGAGTCCAGCTTCATTGTACAGCGTTGATTTCCATCAACGGCTCAGATTTATTCCGGATAAAATACTTGTAAAATGTTTGTAAATAATAATAATTGTACAAACATTTTACAAGTATTTTATTTGAATTCAGTTTTGTTGAGTTTTTGTAGTAATAATAATTAAAAGAAAAAAACACTAAAATTATAGCTAATTTATTTTCAAAATAATAAAATAAGAAAAATATTTTAATATCCCTTATATATTAAAAGAAAAGCATTCTTCAAGAAAAGCTCACGTGTTGTCGCCGCCAGAGAGTTTTGTACTCAATTTATTATTTGCCTTTAATATTCTATAATATTACATAAAACTGTCATTGCTATTCAATTTATTTATATACACAATATTTTGTTCCTATAAATGCTAAAATTAGTAAATATTATTCAAATGTTAATAAATATTATCCTCTACATGTTTTCGAAATTATTTTAAAACCTATGTATTATAATATAATAAAAAATTATAATAGGAGATATAAAAAATATTTATTAAAATCATATTTTCAAAAATATAAATAATATTACTTATTACTGTTTAAAACTTTTTGACCAAAAAAAATTGAAATTAATTTTGAATAATAGATATTGGAAAATATTTTTAAAAAAAATTGACGGCATCTTAAATTTATTTTAAACTATACAATATTTAAACTCATGTAAATCCTAATTTCAGTTTTTCATATAGAAAATTTCTGATATATAAGACTAACATATATTAAAGATTTATTAATTTCAAAATTAGCATATTAAAAAATATAAAATCTGATATATATTTTAATATTATTTTTTAAAGATTTCGAAGGACGGATTTTTATAGATAAAAAAATATTATACCTCTTATGGAGTATGGCTATCGGGACGAGTTTGACCCGCTTAAGAATTTAGATCATTCGTTTCGAGAAGTTTTAATTTTTTTGATGGTTTTATTCGTTTCATAATTTACAAGTTTTATACAATTCTGATTAATCATTAATTCGGTAAACGTTAGATTTTCGGGTATGTTGTTTTGTGAATCTTAATTTTATGCTGAAACCTTTATTATTTCAAAAATCACAAACTGAATGAAACCAAACTAATATAAGTTTGAACTGTAAATGATTTAACAAATAATTATATCTATAAATGTAACTCTATATGTACATAATATATTACAAACCTTATAGTAAACATACTTTTTGATATCAATCACGCACGTACGTTGGGTCCGTACCTAGTGATATTTATAAAAAAATAGAATATATACCTAAAATAAGAGTGATCAATGACCTACAAATATACTCAGATTTTTCTATTATCCCGAATTAACTCATTCTCTAGAGACCTATTTAATAACCTATGGCTATGGGGAGGGTCTTCGGCAAAACTAAAAATAAAATAAAATACAAGACCTCTTGATAAATAATAAAAAATTCCTAAAAATTGGGTTCTTTTATTTTAAGAAATATGTAAAAATTAACTTTAAATATACGACAAATGCCTATCATGTTTACCCCTAAAATGGTCCTCCAAAGGTAATCATAAAAAAGAAGGTGATGGAATCCGGGGCGATGGCTAGTATACGGACACGGACGAGGACCGGAGCGCGCAAGGAACCAGGACGTAACTGTGTCTGGAATTAGACGGCCCTCATCCCAAACACCGAACCTGATGCTCGGAGCTACAACAAGGAGCCGGACCGCAGCTAGGACCGCAAGGAAGAAGTGCCTCATCTTTGTCCAAGTTTTCGTCCAGGAACAAGCGGAACTCGACCGCGGCCCCAACCGACCCGACGAGCAGCCAACCGAGGCTTTTCTAACGGTCTTCACCATCTCACAAGGGTGAAGACCTCCAAGTCATTAGGGAAAGTAGTACTCTTTTTCCTACCTTGGGTTTGTCCCTACGTGGTTTACCAAGGGGATTTTAACGAGGCTATGGACCCTAGTGCATGGTCATAGACCACTTCGGCCGCGTGGCCATTCTATCCTTAGTTTTATTTCTCTTTTAAAATCTATGTCCTGAACGCTGCGTTTTATCTCCACCCACGTGTTTAGGGTTTGGGAGCTCCCTTATGTAAGCAGCCCTATATAAAGGGCCTAGACCCTATCATGTAAGTAGACTATTAAGAATAAAGAACAAGAAGTTATCCTTCTCTCTCGTTTTCAGTGATTGAAACGAAACCCTAGAAGTTGTACCAACCGGGTTCGTTAGCTACTAGTTTGGCCGTATCGCAAGGAGATCCATCCCTTGTGTGTCGCTACCTCATTCCACGTCTATCCCCATCTACCCGAGAGACAAACGAGTCGAGCATCTCCTCGCGAGTCTCTCTCCATCCGTTCTTGTCGTTCCTTTGTGCCGTTTCCTTCCATACATCGTTCCCACCGCCGATTCCATCCGTTCACGGCCCAACCGAGCCGTACTTTCGAATCGTTCCGCAGGGTTTGCTCCGTCCGTATGTCCGTGGTTCACGTCCGTAGTCCGGGGTCACATCAGTTGGTATCAGAGCCGAAAGTTCCTCATAAGGTCGTATCTTTCCTTCCCTTACGTCCTTGTACGGTCAAGTTTGAGTCTTGATTAGGGTCTTGTCCGTTTGTCTAAAGTTTTGTTCTTGCTAGGTCTTTAGTGTTCTTGAGCTGTTCTTCGCTTTGGTAGTTTAGATCCATAAAGTTGTGTTTTTTCGCTTGGTCGTTGTTAGTGGTGGCCTAAAGGCCACGTGTAGCGATTAGAGTCCCAACGCGTGAGATCCGTTTTTGTTTTAGTCTTAGGTTGTCGTGTAGTGCTTTTACTTTTGCTTTTTACTTTACCTTTTTCCAATCATTAGCTGTCCAAGGTTTGTCCGATTTGTTGAACCTATCAAACAGAGGACGGACAACGAAAACCCGCGGCTCGTGGACCGCCTGTCCAAGATCGCCAACGGCGCTATGAACCGGATCCAGGAGGGACGTCCAATGAAGACGATGGCCCACCCTACCAAGGGAGACACCCTCGACATAGGGACGATCATGAGGACGATCAACCCTACCGTCCGGTCGAACCGGGTCACAAACTCACGGCCCCGACGTTTGCCGGAAAAGTTGATCCGGAGGCATATCTCGATTGGGAGGGAAGGATGGATCATATATTCGCCTGTTACAACTACCCCGAACCCAAGAAGATCGCCTATGCAGCCGCCCAGTTCATGGACCATGCCCTTACGTGGTGGGATCGTT
>NC_025691.1:26421729-26454093 GCF_000633955.1 Camelina sativa
CGTACAACTCGTTCGATGAACTCTTGCACCTAGCAATGCAAGTCGAACAGCAGATCAAGAGAAAGGCCAACACCATCCACCGCTCTCGCGCTCAAGGAACGCCTAGTTGGTCGCCCAATTCGTCCCCAGGACCGGGAGGGCACCGCGGGCAAGAGAAGTCCAAGGCCGTCACCATTGACTCACGGTTCAAACCAAGGGACCAGAACAAGGACTCTCGTACCGACCCCAGGCCGCAACCGACCGAAGGACGTAGCCGAGACATAATATGCTTCAAGTGCCAAGGTCGAGGCCACTACGCCCGAGATTGTCCCAATCCGCGTACCATGACCATTACTGCATCGGGGGAACTTGAATCCGAGGACGACGACGAACCTTATGAGCCGAACAACGCTAAGGAGGTCGAGGAAACCATCGCCGAGCCTGACAAGGGAGAGCTGCTTATGATCCGGCGGGTCCTTAATACTAGCCAGTGTCCGGACGATACGCACCAGCGGGACAACATATTCCACACGCGATGCACTGTAAGTGGGAAGGTTTGTGGCTTGATCATTGATGGTGGATCTTGCACCAATGTGGCAAGTTCCTACATGGTCAAGAAACTTTCTCTTGGTACCACAAACCATCCTAAACCCTACAAACTCAAATGGTTGAATGACAAGGCCGTGGTCCCAGTCACCGAACAGGTCACGGTCCCGTTTAGTGTAGGCCCCTATAAAGACCAAGTCTTGTGTGACGTGGTTCCGATGCAAGCTAGCCACCTCCTTTTGGGGCGTCCTTGGCAGTTTGATAAGCGGACCTCTCACTGTGGCCACACCAACCAATACTCCTTTGTGCATGATAATAAGCGTATTTGCCTAAAACCATTGAGTCCCACACAAGTTTGTGAGCTGCAATCGAAAATGTCTAAGGAACCGAGCACTAAAATGAACTTCTTGATTAATGCTAGCACGGTTAGGAGATCACTTAGTGACTCCACTTGTCAAGTCTTATTGATGGTCTTTAAGGATGTTGTGAGTATAGGTACGGAGCAGGACGCCGTCCCGGCCATGATCAGACCGCTCCTACGACGGTACCAGGACGTGTTTCCGGATGAATTACCGCACGGTCTACCACCACTTCGCGGCATTGAGCATCAGATCGACCTTGTACCCGGAGCCCAGCTCCCGAACCGTCCTGCCTACCGCGTGAATCCCGAAGAGGCCAAGGAGCTTGAACGCCAAGTATCCGAACTCATGGAGCAAGGATACGTCCGAGAGAGCCTTAGTCCGTGCGCGGTGCCAGTCTTGCTGGTACCTAAGAAGGACGGGACATGGCGTATGTGCGTGGATTGCCGGGCAGTAAACAACATCACCATCAAGTACCGCCATCCCATTCCGCGCCTAGACGACATGCTTGATGAACTCAGCGGTTCCACCATCTTCTCCAAGATAGACCTTAAAAGTGGCTATCATCAAGTGAGGATGAAAGAAGGAGATGAGTGGAAAACCGCGTTCAAAACCAAGCAAGGTTTGTACGAATGGTTGGTAATGCCATTCGGTCTATCTAATGCTCCCTCCACCTTTATGAGACTGATGAACCATGTCCTTAGGGTCTATATCAATAAATTTGTGGTTGTTTACTTTGATGACATCCTTGTTTATAGTAAATGCCTTGAGGAACATTTAGAACATCTGTCCTTGGTCTTGGACACTCTTAGGGAGAACAAACTGTACGCTAACTTTAAGAAATGCGTGTTTGGAGCTAACGAGCTAGTTTTCCTAGGCTTTGTTGTAAGTGCGCAGGGGCTTAAGGTGGACAATGACAAGATCAAGGCCATTGAGGAGTGGCCGACCCCGACCAATATCAGTCAAGTCCGGAGCTTTCACGGCCTGGCCAGTTTCTATAGGCGGTTCGTACGGGATTTCAGTTCGGTAGCTGCACCACTTACCGCCACCATAAAAAAAAGCGTTGAGTTCAAGTGGGGACCGGCCCAAGAAGCAGCCTTCCGCGAGCTCAAGCACCGGCTGACACACGCGCCTCTATTGGCCTTACCGGATTTCAGCAAAACCTTTGAAGTGGAGTGCGACGCGTCCGGAGTGGGCATTGGAGCCGTATTGACGCAAGGAGGCAAGCCTATTGCCTACTTCAGTGAGAAGCTCAGCGGACCGACGCTCAATTACCCAACCTACGACAAGGAGCTGTACGCCTTAGTCCGCGCGATGGAGACTTGGCAACATTATCTATTGGCCAAGGAGTGCGTCATTCATACCGACCATGAGACGTTGAAGCACTTGCGCGGCCAGACCAACCTGAAGAGGAGGCACGCCAAGTGGCTGGAGTTTATCGAAACCTTTCCTTACGTCATCAAGTACAAGAAGGGCAAGGAGAATGTTGTGGCCGACGCACTTTCACGGCGCCATACGCTGATCACCACCATGGACGCACGGATCCTCGGGTTTGAGCACATCAAGGACGCGTATGGTTTGGACCCGGACTTCGCTGAGTGCTACCAGGAACATGGTAAAGGAAGCTATACCAAGTTCTTCGTACATGACGGGTTCCTATTCAAGGAGAGGCGCCTGTGCGTCCCGGCCGGATCGATGCGGGAGTTATTAATGAGGGAAGCACATGGAGGAGGGCTCACGGGACACTATGGCGTAGCCAAAACAATGGCCATCCTGAAGGAGCACTTCTATTGGCCTAAGATGAAGCGCATGGTGGAGAAATTCTGCGGTAGTTGCATTATGTGCCGGACGGCCAAGTCCACCACGCGTCCCTATGGCCTGTACACACCCCTTCCGATCGCATCAAGTCCGTGGGTTGACCTATCTATGGATTTTGTCCTTGGTCTACCACCGTGCGACAAGAAGGACGCTATTTTCGTGGTCGTGGACCGTTTCTCCAAAATGGCCCATTTTATACCGTGCAACAAGACCAACGATGCCATGCACATCGCCAACCTGTTCTTCCGAGAAGTAGTGCGGCTACACGGCCTCCCCCGTACCATTGTGTCCGATCGCGAGCCCAAGTTCCTCGGCCATTTCTGGAGGACCATATGGAGAAAACTCGGAACGCGGCTGTTGTACTCGACCGCGTGCCATCCGCAGACGGACGGCCAAACAGAGGTGGTTAACCGCACCCTCGGAGCACTACTGCGGACCACCATCGGCAGTAACAGGAAGACTTGGGTCGAATGCCTTCCATTTGTGGAGTTCGCCTACAACCTTGCCACGCACTCGGCCACCCAGAAATCGCCGTTCGAGATCGCTTATGGCTTTAAACCGCTGACTCCTATGGACGTGTTACCCTTGCCGCCCGGAGAAGTAGTGAACCAAGATGGCGCGAGCAAGGCCGAGCTTATCAAACAGTTACATGCGGAAGTGAAGGCCAACATAGAGCGGCGTACCGAACACTATGCGCGGACAGCCAACAAGGGCCGGAAGACCATGGTTTTCAAGGAAGGCGACTGGGTTTGGTTGCACCTACGGCCAGAACGGTTTCCGCAGAAGAGGAAGGACAAGCTGAGCCCCCGCGGAGATGGACCTTTCCGAGTCGTCGAGAGGATCAACGACAATTCCTACCGCCTTGAACTGCCCGGTGAGTATTTGACTTCGACCTCATTCAATGTTTCTGACTTGGCCCCGTTTGATGTAGGTACCGAGGAAGATGTTTTGAGGGCAAAACCTTTCCAAGGGGGAGGGAATGATGGAACCCGGGACGATGACCAGCATACGGACACGGACGAGGACCGGAGCGCGCAAGGAACCATGGACGCGACTGCGTCCGGAAGTAAACGGCCCTCAACCCAAGCACCGAACCTGATGCCCGGAGCTACGACAAGGAGCCGGACCGCAGCTAGGACCGCAAGGAAGAAGTGCCTCATCTTTGTCCAAGCTTTTGTCCAGGAACAAGCGGAACTCGACCGCGGCCCCAACCGACCCGACGAGCAGCCAACCGAGGCTCTTCTAACGGTCTTCACCATCTCACAAGGGTGAAGACCTCCAAGTCATTAGGGAAAGTAGTACTCTTTTTCCCACCTTGGGTTTGTCCCTACGTGGTTTACCAAGGGGGTTTTAACGAGGCTATGGACCCTAGTGCATGGCCATGGACCACTTCGGCCGCGTGGCCATTCTATCCTTAGTTTTATTTCTCTTTTAAAAACTATGTCTTGAACGCTGCGTTTTATCTCCACCCACGTGTTTAGGGTTTTGAGAGTTCCTCTATGTAAGCGGCCCTATATAAAGGGCCTAGACCCTATCATGTAAGGCAGACTATTAAGAATTAAGAACCAGAAGTTATCCTTCTCTCTCGTTTTCAGTGATTGAAACGAAACCCTAGAAGCTGCACGAACCGGGTTCGTTAGCTACTAGTTTGGCCGTATCGCAAGGAGATCCATCCCTTGTGTGTCGCTACCTCATTCCACGTCTATCTCCATCTATCCGAGAGACAAACGAGTCGAGCATCTCCTCGCGAGTCTCTCTCCGTCCGTTCTTGTCGTTCCTTTGTGCCGTTTCCTTCCGTACATCGCTCCGACCGCCGATTCCATCCGCTCACGGCCCAACCGAGTCGTACTTTTCGAATCGTTCCGCTGGGTTTGCTCCGTCCGTACGTCCGTGGTTCACGTCCGTAGTCCGGGGTCACATCAGTTGGTATCAGAGCCGAAAGTTCCTCACAAGGTCGTATTTTTCCTTCCCTTACGTCCTTGTACGGTCAAGTTTGAGTCTTGTTTAGGAACTAGTCCGTTTGTATAAGGTTTTGTTCTTGCTAGGTCTTTAGTGTTCTTGAGGTGTTCTTCGCTAGGGTAGTTTAGATCCATAAAGTTGTGTTCTTTTGCTTGGTCGTTGTTAGTGGTGGCCTAAAGGCCACGTGTAGCGAGTAGAGTCCCAGCGCGTGAGGTCCATTTTTGTTTTAGTCTTAGGTTGTCTTGTAGTGCTTTTACTTTTGCTTTTTACTTTACCTTTTTCCAATCATTAGCTGTCCAAGGTTTGTCCGATTTGTTGAACCTATCAAACAGAGAACCCACGCGTTTATTCTTTGTGTAGGATCTTTTCTGAACGGACACGCGTCACGGAACGACCGACGGAACCGATTGCTACCGTCCGATACGACCGTACGCCGGAGGACTTATCAACCGCCGCAGTACCCACTACTGACCGCCGGTGGTATCACTTCTCCAACCAGCCACTGCGTAGACCACCATCCGAACAGTACCTGGCCGCCGTCCGTACCGCGGCCACCGTCCGCACAATCACCACCGTCCGTACAGCTGATATGGCCGCACAACCTGGAGAGCCGCTTCCACCCCCTGAAATCGGGGCAGTCTTAGCCGAGATCCGGACTCAACTAGCCCAGCTAGGGAACCGGCTACAACGGATCGAGGATGGGCAACGGCAACCCGCGGCTCGTGGACCACCTGTCCAAGATCGCCAACGACGCTATGAACCGGATCCAGGAGGGACGTCCGAAGAAGACGATGGCCCACCCTACCAAGGTAGGCGCCCTCGACGTAGGGACGAGCATGAGGACGATCAACCCTACCGTCCGGTCGAACCGGGTCACAAACTCACGGCCCCTACGTTTGCCGGAAAAGTTGATCCGGAGGCATATCTCGACTGGGAGGGACGGATGGATCATATATTCGCCTGTTACAACTACCCCGAACCCAAGAAGATCGCCTATGCAGCCGCCCAGTTCACGGACCATGCCCTTACGTGGTGGGATCGTTCCGAAGCTGACCGAAGGAGGAACGGGGAACGCGCCTTACCGCATTGGGAGGCCATGAAGATCGAGATGAGACGCCGGTACGTGCCACCGCTGTACCACCGCGAGCTCCAGCGAAGGTTCCGCAAGCTGTCCCAAGGAGCCAAGAGCGTTGAGGACTACTATGAAGAGTTCGAACATCTTCGCAACCGGCTGGAGGTCGAAGATACCGTAGAGGGATTGATGGCCCAGTTCTTGGACGGGCTACAAGACCGCATTGCACGGAAGGTAGAATGTTTAACGTACAACTCGTTCGATGAACTCTTGCACCTAGCAATGCAAGTCGAACAGCAGATCAAGAGAAAGGCCAACACCATCCACCGCTCTCGCGCTCAAGGAACGCCTAGTTGGTCGCCCAATTCGTCCCCAGGACCGGGAGGGCACCGCGGGCAAGAGAAGTCCAAGGCCGTCACCATTGACTCACGGTTCAAACCAAGGGACCAGAACAAGGACTCTCGTACCGACCCCAGGCCGCAACCGACCGAAGGACGTAGCCGAGACATAATATGCTTCAAGTGCCAAGGTCGAGGCCACTACGCCCGAGATTGTCCCAATCCGCGTACCATGACCATTACTGCATCGGGGGAACTTGAATCCGAGGACGACGACGAACCTTATGAGCCGAACAACGCTAAGGAGGTCGAGGAAACCATCGCCGAGCCTGACAAGGGAGAGCTGCTTATGATCCGGCGGGTCCTTAATACTAGCCAGTGTCCGGACGATACGCACCAGCGGGACAACATATTCTACACGCGATGCACTGTAAGTGGGAAGGTTTGTGGCTTGATCATTGATGGTGGATCTTGCACCAATGTGTCCAGTTCCTACATGGTCAAGAAACTATCTCTTGGTACCACAAACCATCCTAAACCCTACAAACTCAAATGGTTGAATGACAAGGCCATGGTCCAATTCACCGAACAGGTCACAGTCCCGTTTAGTGTAGGCCCCTATAAAGACCAAGTCTTGTGTGACGTGGTTCCGATACAAGCTAGCCACCTCCTTTTGGGGCGTTCTTGGCAGTTTGATAAGCGGACCTCTCACTGTGGCCACACCAACCAATACTCCTTTGTGCATGATAACAAGCGTATTTGCCTAAAACCATTGAGTCCCACACAAGTTTGTGAGCTGCAATCGAAAATGTCTAAGGAACCGAGTACTAAAATGAACTTCTTGATTAATGCTAGTACGGTTAGGAGATCACTTAGTGACTCCACTTGTCAAGTCTTATTGATGGTCTTTAAGGATGTTGTGAGTATAGGTACGGAGCAGGACGCCGTCCCGGCCATGATCAGACCGCTCCTACGACGGTACCAAGACGTGTTTCCGGATGAATTACCGCACGGTCTACCACCACTTCGCGGCATTGAGCATCAGATCGACCTCTTACCCGGAGCCCAGCTCCCAAACCGTCCTGCCTACCGCGTGAATCCCGAGGAGGCCAAGGAGCTTGAACGCCAAGTATCCGAACTCATGAAGCAGGGATACGTCCGAGATAGCCTTAGTCCATGCGCGGTGCCAGTCTTGTTGGTACCTAAGAAGGATGGGACATGGCGTATGTGCGTGGATTGTCGGGCAGTAAACAACATCACCATCAAGTACCGCCATCCCATTCCACGCCTAGACGACATGCTTGATGAACTCAGCGGTTCCACCATCTTCTCCAAGATAGACCTTGAAAGTAGCTATCATCAAGTGAGGATGAAAGAGGGAGATGAGTGGAAAACCGCGTTCAAAACCAAGCAAGGTTTGTACGAATGGTTGGTAATGCCATTCGGTCTATCTAATGCTCCCTCCACCTTTATGAGACTGATGAACCATGTCCTTAGGGTCTATATCAACAAGTTTGTGGTTGTTTACTTTGATGACATCCTTGTTTATAGTAAATGCCTTGAGGAACATTTAGAACATCTGTCCTTGGTCTTGGACACTCTTAGGGAGAACAAACTGTACGCTAACCTTAAGAAATGCGTGTTTGGAGCTAACGAGCTAGTTTTCCTAGGCTTTGTTGTAAGTGCGCAGGGGCTTAAGGTGGACAATGACAAGATCAAGGCCATTGAGGAGTGGCCGACCCCGACCAATATCAGTCAAGTCCGGAGCTTTCACGGCCTGGCCAGTTTCTATAGGCAGTTCGTGCGGGATTTCAGTTCGGTAGCTGCACCACTTACCGCCACCATAAAGAAGAGTGTTGAGTTCAAGTGGGGACCGGCCCAGGAAGCAGCCTTCCGCGCGCTCAAGCACCGACTGACACACGCGCCTCTATTGGCCTTACCGGATTTCAGCAAAACCTTTGAAGTGGAGTGCGACGCGTCCGGGGTGGGCATTGGAGCCGTGTTGACGCAAGGAAGCAATCCTATTGCCTACTTCAGTGAGAAGCTCAGCGGACCGACGCTCAATTACCCAACCTACGACAAGGAGCTGTACGCCTTAGTCCGCGCGATGGAAACTTGGCAACATTATCTGTTGGCCAAGGAGTGTGTCATTCATACCGACCATGAGACGTTGAAGCACTTGCGTGGCCAGACCAACCTGAAGAGGAGGCACGCCAAGTGGCTGGAGTTTATCGAAACCTTTCCTTACGTCATCAAGTACAAGAAGGGCAAGGAGAATGTTGTGGCCGACGCACTTTCACGGCGCCATACGCTGATCACCACCATGGACGCACGGATCCTCGGGTTTGAGCACATCAAGGACGCGTATGGTTTGGACCCGGACTTCGCTGAGTGCTACCGAGAGCATGGTAAAGGGAGCTATACCAAGTTCTTCGTACATGACGGGTTCCTATTCAAGGAGAGGCGCCTGTGCGTCCCGGCCGGATCGATGCGGGAGTTATTAATGAGGGAAGCACATGGAGGAGGGCTCACGGGACACTATGGCGTAGCCAAAACAATGGCCATCCTGAAGGAGCACTTCTATTGGCCTAAGATGAAGCGCATGGTGGAGAAATTCTGCGGTAGTTGCATTATGTGCCGGACGGCCAAGTCCACCACGCGTCCCTATGGCCTGTACACGCCCCTTCCGATCGCATCAAGTCCGTGGGTTGACCTATCTATGGATTTTGTCCTTGGTCTACCACCGTGCGACAAGAAGGACGCTATTTTCGTGGTCGTGGACCATTTCTCCAAAATGGCCCATTTTATACCATGCAACAAGACCAACGATGCCATGCACATCGCCAACCTGTTCTTCCGAGAAGTAGTGCGGCTACACGGCCTCCCGCGCACCATTGTGTCCGATCGCGAGCCCAAGTTCCTCGGCCATTTCTGGAGGACAATATGGAGAAAGCTCGGTACACGGCTGTTGTACTCGACAGCGTGTCATCCGCAGACGGACGGCCAAACCGAGGTGGTTAACCGCACCCTCGGAGCACTACTACGGACCACCATCGACAATAACAGGAAGACTTGGGTCGAATGCCTTCCATTTGTGGAGTTCGCCTACAACCTTGCCACGCACTCGGCCATCCAGAAACATAAAGTTGATTAGTACAGTAGTATGCAACCAATTGTATCATCCTTGTAAACAATTGTTATTATTCTTACGTATGATTCTATTTTTGTTAAAGTACTTACTTTTATATTCACTAGAGCGTCGATTTATTTGATATATTTTGATAAAAATTATATATGATTGATTATGGTTATAAAATATTATCTCATAAAAAAAAATTAGTATTAAAGAAAAAAATTAAATTTCAGATACACAATTTTTATAAATATAAAAATCAGTTGTGTTATAAAATCAAATCTGATTAAAAAAATCATAAATCTAACTTGACGTCCAGGCGAAGCAAATCAAACTGATGACCTCACATATCCTAAACCATTTTTTTGACCACCAGAAAAACGAAACAATTTTATAATCATGAATTTAACTCGTTTTCATATTTAATTGATCGCTACCACCTATGTTTTCGTGTTTTTATTCAATATTTTTTTATTCTTCGTATTCTTTCTTGTCATATTCATTGTCAAATTTTGTGTTAATTGTTATCGTAACTTTTACAGTTTGGTTCTTCGTTATACTCTTTTTCTTTTTCTTCCTCGTCAACTTCTTCACATTCTTCCACTGAAAAACCTTTTTTTAGACTACCACACAACTTGTTAACCCATCAAACTCCAAAAACAAAATCATTTCTTTTCTCATGAAATTTGTGAAATTCATGATTACCAGCATAGTCCACACATGCACCCAATTATTGACAATTTTATCCATATACTTAGATCCACGCGTTTAGAAATTTCTCAAACCAAAATCTTTACTTGGTTTATAATATTTTAAAAGCATAATAAAATGTACTAATAATTATTTATTTAATATGAATCATATGATATATAGAAATATGAGTACACTATAAGAACATATTAATTATAAATAAATAATATAAATTATATTATATCATCAAATAATATCAACCGTATCATATTATCAAATAACCTTAACCGTGACAACTGTAACCTTGGTCATGCCTATGTATAGCCCCTGTTTTAGAAACCGCTAGGCGCTAGTCGGGCGGTCGGGTGGGCCTAGCGCCTATCGAGAAAATCAGAGATTAAACGGGGATTAATCGGGGACTAGTTTTTAGGTTATTTTATTAAATTAATAGTAAATTAAAAATATATAGTACTAAATATATGTATAATTATGTTTATGTGAAAATAAAAATATCAAATAAAATATAAAGTTATAGTATTGTCTTTAAAATTACGGTAAAAACATAATAACGTAATATTAAGAAAACAAATTATGATTTTAATTAAAAGTTTGTACATTAGTTATTGTAAAACATCATAAACTCTTAATTTAAATGTTTAAATAACAAAAATATATATATTTGATTTATATTTGGCTCCAAAAATAATCGGTGTATACAAAATTATGCGGGAATTAATCGGATTAGACGGTATAATCGAATAATCAATGCTAGGCGGGGATTAGTCATTAATCGAGGCGGAGATGGTGGGCCTAGCGATTTTACGGAGCGTAATCGGTGCTAGGCAGAAATTTTTAAAACAAGGTGTATAGCTAATAAAACATATGTATTTGTCGTCCATCTTTCTTCTTTAAACCTCAAAAATTGACTCAAACATCAAATTAAGGTATTGCAATGTCAATCCTTCTTCCTTACACCCAAAAATAAAAAATTAATGAAAGAATATCAATTCATCTATAAAATCATACACAAACATATGTTTTACAGCTCATAAGAAATAAAAAGCACAAATTTTCATACATAAATAAGATAATTTATGTTTTGCATTAATATTTATAATAGTTTAAACTTTTAAAAGGTTTCGAAATATAAAATTTGAACCTTTTAAAAATTTTCAATATTTATAATATTTTAAACTTTTAAAATTTAAAACTTATAATATTTAAAAAAAAATTAAAGCTAAGAAATTTTAAAAGTTTAAATATTATAAATATTTAAACTTTTAATTTTTTTAAATATTATAATATTTTTTGAAACTGTTTGAAGTTTTAATTTGATCAAATAAAAAACCAGATCAAACCAAATAAAATTTTTAAACTTGGACGCCTGATAAATCAAGTTTTCCTGCTCATTCGTTGTTGGAAGCATATTAATCTTATTTATACTGGTTCTGAACTATTGTCTAAAAAATTTCTAGCCGATATGAGATATTGTGTTTAGTTATTTGATTTCCATAAATTTAAAATTTTCCTTTTTCAAAAAAATTACGTAAATTTAAAAAATGTTAATGAATGACATGTCAAAATAGGTTGTTTAAAATAATTCTTTATATAAAAAATTCTGGAAATTGTATAAAATGTTAATAAGTGATATGTCAAATTTCTATTGGTTGTTTAAAATCCTATGTAGACGGCCTTATGAGCTTATAGCTCATACCTTTTATTAGTATAGATTTACCAAATAGCTGCCAAACTATAACAAAAATGTGATAATACTCAAGTGTCACATTTCCATTTGAATTAAATCTTGATATGACTACAGAACCTGCACATATTTTCTATAAATTTGAACCCTTCTTTATGGAGAAGGATTTCTCTGGTAATCATTATTATTGAACCCATGATTAGACATATTCTGGTCGTCTAACCAGAGCCAGCCTATCAGGTCCGCGGCGTAAGACAAGTTCAACATGTGCATTTGCACTGGGACCTTAATTTTTTAACAAAATTTTGTTATATTTTAAGACATTTTTTCATAGAAAAGTCATATTTCAGGATATTTTTCAAAAATATTGTTATATATAAGAATTATTGCAAAAACATTTTAAAAAATATACATAGCCCATAAAATTGATGAGCCGGACCTGCAGCCCATAGGCCGAACCAGCTTGCGGTCAAAATTTGGCTTTCTTTTTCATAATTGTTTATTTAGTCTAGTGGTATAATCATAGCTAGTTATGAGCCATTTATTTACCCTCGTTTGAATAGCGACGATGTATAATTTCTTGTTTTTGTCCTGTTTTTTCCTTAAACAAAACTTTGAATTAAAATAAAAAAATTCAGCTTACATTTTTCTTTGATTGTGGTCTTAGAAAACTTAGCACCGCTCTGACTCTAACCCATATTTTGACACAACTCAGACATTACGTACGTTGTTAACAAAACTAAGACATTTCGGACTCACCACGAACTTCAACTCCCAACCCCAAGCGGCCAAGCCCATCACTTATATCATCCTCTTTATATCCATGATCATGCAATGATGCAATATATCACTAACCATTCGCTCAACCATTTTAATCAATTTACTTTGTCGTTTTCATGACTTACCAAATCATTTGTTACTTTCCATATTTAGTACTATTCTATAAAATATAACCACCTGACCTAACTAACTACTATAAGTGTGTCCAAGTGACCAACTACTTATCCCTCCCGAAGATCTCCACTTCAGTCCGAAAGAATCAATCTTACTCCTTGAACCACCTTTCCAAGCTTTTCATATGTCAATTTGGGCACGTGATTGCTTCCATACTTGGTACAAAACTCGACTATCCCTTTCGGCTTTCCGGGCTCCTTCTTAGGAATATTTGGCTTTCCGTCTAGTCATATTGTTTTCTTATTATACGCATCACAAAACCATTGGAAAGACAAACTCTTTTTTTTTCTTTTTTTCTTTTTCTTTTTTTTTCTACAAAAGCCGTCATGACCATGGCCATGGTATTTCTTTAAGGATTGATCTATGTATCAAGAACTTGATAATAGGAATCAAGCCCCATCAAGGAAGTAATTTGAGTTAAGTTTTTTTTCCGGGCCCAACGGCTAATTAACCTATTAATGTTTACCTAAAATTCTGCAACAACAACATTCTCCGACAACCAACTTCCTTGAAATTAATTGTCGGTGGACAAGAGTAATACATGTTGTGTCAATATTAAAGTTTCGACTCGAAATAAACTGGAAAACTGATCATCTTGAAAATACATGATATGAATCTCATACTGAAATGAACACCAATTGTCATTTAATTTTTGAGTTGGAAATTTACATAATGCTTAACATAATTACATATTGAAAATGAGTTGCAACTAAAAATGAAAGAGCAAAGTTTGGTTGTTGTATTTTGGTTTAAAGATTATATTTCAAACATAATGTTTGCACAAAAGAAGAAGAGTGTTTTTTTTCTTTCATTTAATACAAAACTGACAATTCGTTGAGCCAAAAATAGAACATTAAGGAGAAATACAAAAATTTGAGCTTATAAAAAAGAGCGTTAAAAAAAGTTGTTGCGCGGATGTGGAAAGACTAGACTAAAAATGTGTTTGCATTAAACAGGCAAACATATATATAACGTTAGGCTTTCAAAAGAAAAAAAAAATCAAAACCAAATGGATTAGTATACTAAAATAGGTAGAATAAAATCAAGTGACTTAGTGATTGTATGAGTTGTATCAACAACAGGTTTTACAGAAAAAAAAAAAAAAAAAAAAAAAAAAAAAAAAAAAAAAAAAAAAAAANAACAGGTTTTACAGAAATTACTTAACATTGATACCATAAAAAAATACAAAAGTTTTACAGAAATTTAATATAAATTAGTTAATGCTTTACATGAATCAAAACACTCAGAACGTAGCATATACCAATTGTTTTATTTTCCGTTAATAAACCTCTATCATTGATATTAAACCAATTAAAGAGCTGGGGACTCGATATTATTGATCAGATGTGTTAAATATGAATCAGCAAGCACAATTCCTGGACTGATCTGGATCAATAATATCCGTAACAGAGTCATATACACCTCTAGGATATCTGCAAATTCAAAAACAAAACAAAAAAATCAAACATGAAACCTTGAGCTATATACTATGAATCAAAACTGTTATAGTAACTCACATGTCATTGGTCTGTTTATGCTCATTGGAGAGAGCAATGTGTGCAACACCCAAAAAAGCTTCATCGACATTGGTATCTTCCTTCGCAGAGGTTTCATGGTACGGTATGTTACCCTTTGAGCCACACCATTCGATGGCTCTCTTATTTGAAACCTTCGAATAAGTATAATTGCGGAAATTAGGGTTCCTTTTTTTCATAGGGGTTTGAAGAGGAGATTTATGAATAATAATAATATCGGCTTACAACTCGGGTGTTTCCACCATCTACATCGGTCTTGTTCCCGATCAAAACAAAGGGAAATGTCTCAGGTTCCATTGGATTTGCCTAGAAGATATCAAAAAATGGAACCGAAGTGGTTAAACATTCCGTGGTAAGTGTAACTTCTTGAACAAGATAAGAAACTTTAGGGTTAAAACCTGTTTGAGGAACTCGGTGTGCCAGTTGTTGAGAGTTTCGAAAGATTTGAGATTGTTCACGTCGTACACAAGAACGCAACAATCAGCACCTCTATAGAACGCAGCTCCTAGACTCTGAAACCTCTCTTGTCCTGCAGTATCCCATATCTGAAGGAAAAAAAACAGAGTCTCATACGATTTCAGCATCGAAGAATGATTAATCGTGAAACAAATTGATTTATTTAGTTACCTGTAAAGTGACAGATTTTTCTTCTATATGAAGCTCCTTGGTAACGAAATCTGCTCCGATCGTGGCCTTATATTGCTTGTTAAATTTCTTGTACACGTATCTTAAGTCACAAGTTATGGTTACCGCAGAAACACAGATCTAATACAGAGAGACTTAACTAAAAAACACAAACCGAAATGTTTTGAACTAATCAATAAGTTTTATGGAGGGTTTTTAACAAGGATACTGATTCATCAATGAAGTTTTGCCTACCCTGCATATATAAAGAGACTTAGAACAAAAAAAAACATAAAAATAAATAAACCCTCGATTAGTATCCAAGGTTATCAAGAACAAGATCGTTTAGGAAATCTGAGAAATTAATTACCCGCTATCTCCAAGAACAATGACCTTAAGCAATGTTCTGTTCTTCAAAGGATCCATTGTCAAGATATCAAGAATCTACGAGATTGTTCTTTTTTTTTTTTGTTGTTGGAAAAGTTTCTTTCTGGTTTTTGGACTGAGACAAAAAGTCTACGAGAGATCGGGTCTTGATGATCTTTCTTCTTCTTCTGTCTTGTGGGAGAAAAGGAAAAAAAAGGGAAAAACAAAAGAAAAGAAGAAGTGATCACGTGTTATGATATTGGATTGATGTGAGAAGAAGCCATGTGAATCCTTTGCCAACTAAGAGCAAAATAGTTAGGCCAAGCCAGCGAATACGAATCCGAATCTAAAACTCTAGACCTTTTCTTTAATTTAATTGTTATTGACAAGAAAACATAGATTTCATTATTTTTCTTTTATTTTCCATTTCAATCATTAATTTTACAGGAGAATTGAGTTGTCTTTTGTTTTTTTTTTTTTTTTTTTTTTTTTNATTGAACTTTGTCTATATTTGGTCGCTGAGTCATTAGTAATTAGCTCATGATCGGCAAAATATAATAATTTTTTTTTGGTTAAAAATTGTAAACAAAAAAAATAGTATATGAATTTTTGTTTATGGCTCTTTCGCTGTGAATTGAAAGTCAATGAATACGTGTGTGGACAACTCGCTTATATAGTAGTAGATTAATAACACAATAATAACATTCATATGAGATGTCAAAGTTTCTAAAATATATTTCTTTCAGTTATTTGGTAAAAATAAAATAAAAATAATGTCAAATCATATGAGATGATCAACTTTGTAATTTTCTTTTTCTTTATGACTAACAAGATAAACTAAGCCAGTGCGAAAAATTGTGTCAATTTCTAACTAGTATATAAATTTTGTGATATTTACCAGATATAAGAAACGAAATAGATAATTAACAGGTGTTTGTTTGCCCAAAAAAAAGAACACAAGATAATGAAAAAGTATGAAAAAATAGAAAGCAGATATTAGATAATGGAGATGTCATTTTGACATTTATTGATAAGGTGTCGACCAGATCGTGCTTGCTTTCACAATATCTCATAACTGCATTTGGTGGTTGTTGACATGACAAATCATGTAGCTGTCAAAAGACTCAAAACATATAAATTTTTATAGTATATGATGATAAATTAATAATCTAAGGGGGAGGGGGAGAATAGTATAAGCTCTTTTTCTTCTCTCAACATGCCAATGGTCACAAATCACAATACATCATAATTAATAATAATAATTATTATTAATAGAAACCACTAAATCATAATCCAGTTTCTATAGAATGTACTTTTGTTGTTGTTGTAATTTAGGGGTTTCAAAAACAAATTATTGTAGCTGATGCCAAAAAAAAAACAATACATGCAAATTTTTATTACAAATGGCTTTTACAGTAGTTAGTAATTTTAATGGTATTTTATACTTCAAATTAAAAAATTTGGTTTTCAAGTTAAAAATATTATATTCCGAAACAAAACAAATTCTATATACCCAAGATTGTTTAATCTTACCGTTTTAATTATATGATAAGAAAAAAAACGAAAGCAAACAATTGGTAAGAGATCAATGAGGTAATTAAAATTGTATAGTAAATTTGTTGTTATAATGTTTTTTTACTAAAAAAAGAAAAAAAAAAGATTTACATAAAATAAAAAAGTAAATGAGGAGTGCCTACCACAGCATTAGACATTCCATCTAGTAAGTCACGAGCAATAAAGTAACATTACCCGTGAGAGTGAGTGAGTCTCCAGGCCACAACGAAAGGGGTTATATTATCGTGATCATGGGTCAAGAGTTTTCGCATAACAAGTGTTTCGAGTCGAGTCACTCGGTTTTTGATTCTACTGGGAGTCTTTTGCTTCAGTACATATTCCATTGTCTCGTCGCTTGAGCAACTATCAATTGTTCATGAAACAGAACACAGCAATATCATCTTCACCATCAAAAAGATTAGAAGGTATGCAATATTATTCTTGCTGATCAGAAGAAGAGAGATTTACCGGAGGGGGAGGGGGGTATTCATTTGAAGGGATTTATAAAAAATATTACAAATCCTCTATTATTCAATTATATATTTTAAAATCTCTAATGAAATCCAGTGTTCAAAATACTAATGATTCAAAATTATACCTTAAAATCCATTGTTATTGAGACAATTTATGGATTTGATTTTTAATGATTTTGAAGGATTTGAGAAGATTTTTAATTCAAAATAGATAAATCCAAATCTCATGGTTTATGTGGGATTTTACATTAAATCATATCAATTTTCCTAAAATTATTAAAACATATAAAAAGAGGGAGGGAGTTAATGGTTCTATGATTTTAATAGATTTAAAAATACAAACAAAAATCGTATGTTATTCAATCATTGATTTCAAAATACTTATCAATTGAAATAATTTGTGGATTTGATTTTTTATTAAAATTATGTGTTGTTGGTTCTATGATTTATAAATACTTGTTAAAATTTCATATTATTTATTTAATGATTTGTTTTTGGATTTCAAAATCCAAATTATATTTTAAATGGATTTGAAAGTGAAAAATAGAAAAATTCAAATCAAATGATAAAACATATTGTTTAACTAATTGTTTTGGTTTTCAGCTCTAGTATGACTATATGGCTTCTTTTTATTTTTATTTATTTTTATTTTAGTTTTTAACAAAACTTTAAGTTTAGTGCTTTAACGGCTACTAAATGGTATCTTACCGAAGTTTTGAATTTTGGATTTAAAGTTTTTCAAATACTACTAACTAATGTTTTTAAATTATATTTTTTAAATGAATCCGTCAGATATTTTTTTTAAAAATTCAATAAAGTTCTAGTATTTATTTTAAAAATTACTGAATCCATTTGTCAGAAATTCGAAGTCAGATATTCGAAGTCAGAAAATCTGTGTTTCTTGTAGCACATTAAAGAGGTTCATGTACAAATTAGTTACTATATCTTAAAAAGGTACAATTAATTAGTTACATACAAGATGATCGACGACTTCCATTACACCTCCACCAATTCAATACATTACAAAATCGACCCAACAAGGTACATGTGGATAAACGCGTGAATGATGCGTGATTAGGATGGTGATATAAACTATATACATGATACATCAATATATACACAAACTTAGTAACTATGATCAATTTGGAGCAGAATGAGAGAAACTATACGTATTTGTTTGAAAGGACCAGTTGTTGTGAGAGGTAAGATCAAAGTCGTCTGAATCACAATAAACTACAGAGGGGCTTGGGTGGTTATGTATCCCTTCGTACGTTGTCAATACGTAATCTTGATTGTTCGTATCTCTCTCGATCCTCTTCTTCACGTTGCAATCTGGGTTTGAACACTTGTGATAATGCCTATTTAAAAAATGAGCAATATAATTAATTAAATCTCTAATAAGAGATTCTATAAGATTTATAATGTAACAGTTTGATTACAATATATAGTGTGGTCCATTAACAAAATCGTCGTTTATATGTCAACTTGAAATCAAAGGTAACATACAAAAAGGAACTCATGAATTATGATAATCTCAAGTGTTAATTGTTATAAGAGTATATCACAACTTGTGACAATTAATTATTTTTTAATTAGGCATTAATTAGTTTCTATTCACTAGTAGATGTTATGTTTCATTGCCTTATTAAGTATCCAGAACATATGGTCCACATGGAAATACAAGTAACACTAACGAACACCGAGACGTATATATTTTTGGTGATAGTATATATACATGTTGGCTTCAACAGATATAGACATACATATAAAAACATGCATGTGGTCATTAGGACAAGAAACACCTCCTCTAAAGAGGGAACACTGACTATATTCTATATTATACACCACCTACACATGCAAAGTTTGAGTGAAGTTTTTTTACTATTAATATACAAATTCATGTTCAACTTATTAGCCGAAACTCAGAAAGGAGTGTTATTCTTATAAATGTAGTAATTATCAAAACAAAAATTCCATTTCTATATGTAATAGGATTTTGTAGTCAGAAACTAGCTAATACTGATTTTTAAATTGATATTGTTAATTGTGTAAGTTATGCAATGAATATATCATGACTAAAATTTGGTTTATCTTTATTAGTTTTAGGTGAACCGATGAACAAGGTTTTGTATGTCTTTTAGCAAAAAAAAAATGAAGAAAAAGATGCGAGTTTATCTGTCTTTAAACTAACAGATTAACTTAATTAATGCGAAAAGAGGAGGAGTAATTAAGTTGTAAAACTTTTCAGCCTCGACTATAGTAGTTGTCTCAAGTTGTCCATTTGACATTTAACTATTCTACGCTTTAAGAGATGCATTCTTCTAGATTCATCAAGTAGAAACATTCATTGCAATTTGTAATACTCAAATCAACATGCCGCATATATGCAAACTAGAATAATCCAAGCTGTCGAATAATCTTTAAAAACAAGTTTGTATGTACGTACTAGTCAAGTATATGTCTATGGTAACCAAGTAAAAGTAAGAAGTTATAATTAATGATTTACCTCGGAAATGGACTGCCCCTTATTGGCTTTTTGCCGTATTTCCTCCATTTATAGCCGTCATCTAAAGCAACTTTTTCATCTGCTTTCGTTTTGAACATGTGAACAATCGGATCCTCTTTGTGTCTCTTCCTCTTTTTGATCTCATCTTTCTCACCTCTATATTTATAAAAGCATCAGTTGATAAATATCACAGTTATATATATATATATATATATATATATATATATAAAATCACAGTTATAATAACATGTACCAACAACTAGCTTTATGCTAAGATGTATGATATAAAAAGTTAACTTACATTTCAAGGCTCATAGGTGAGTTAGCTAGGCTTGTTTGAAGCGGACTTGTGATTTCTGCAGCCACAAATATTTCCGATGAAGTCCAACTCAAAGTCGGCGACGAAGAGTGGTCCTCCCGGCCGATTTCTTCCATGATCATATGAAAACTATCCTCAAAATCATCGAATTTGAAAAATTCAGTGAAATCTGTGGAACTAGGGTTAGGGTTTGAAGGATAGTTCATTTTAATTTCTTCCTTTTTTCTTTTCCAAGAACCTTTGTTTAGTGTTTTCGGCTGTTGAAGCTAAGAGGAGGAGATATATTTGTTAGGCTGATACTGTTTATTTATACTGCAAATCTAAGGAAAAATAATTATATAATTAATAAAATAAAATAAAAGTCTATTTGCTTTTAAATAAGTAAAAATAACTTTCATGGCTACTTTCGTGCGCATATTCAAGGAAACTTCTTCGATAGAATTGCTATAGCGACAAGTGATTTTTCTTTATTATTATCATTTATTTAAGCTAAAAATAAAGCACCCAGAAAAGTGGGAAATTTTACTTTTTACATCTTTAAGGTTTTATTATACTATATAAAAAAAAGGTTATTGAAGTGTTGTCCAATCAACTTCTCGAGTAAAAAAAATGCATCTAACATCAGGGGTCCCTTCATAATAATATGCCACTAATTAATCAAAGCTTGATTTCGAGTGGATGTAGCTAGCCTTACCGAAATCCTAGCTCTCATTAACATGTTACTTATTATTTGTGTTAATTAATATATTTGAAGTCCTTTTAGAAGATATGAACCAATATAAATAATAAGTCATGGAATGTGAATAGAGCTGAGATTTATCTAACTAGGGTGGTTAAGTAGAGATCTTTTGTTAATGGTTAATCTTAGAATGGGGTTCATCAGTTTAATATTAGCTGATAAGAACTATCAACTTGAGAGGATGTGTTATGAATGTATATATTAGAAAACCAAATTCACTTTGAGACCACGTCTCAAGAAAAAAATTTGGCCTAATAAAAGATATCTTATAGCAAAAATTCTATATTTTTTACGGATCTTAAACGTATTGGGCAAGTAGTTCCATTTTTTGTTTTATTGTAGTATACTAATAGCCTTATGAGGCAAGTTAGTCGGACATTTTAATTAATTATGGCCAAACACCAATCTTTGCATGCGTTGCCAAATCAATATATAAACAAACGTAAAGTTGACGTCGTAAACACCTATCACATTTAAAGGAAAGTTAGATAATTATTTCAAATTAGGGTAACACTATATAGACGGCTTTGTTGTGGTTAATAATGCTTTCTAAAAAACTGATTACCATCATTGATGATTTTCTCATAGTATTTTGCCAGTGGTTAGTTATATATCTTTTTAACAAACAAATTCTGGAATATGCCGATTAAAAGCTATCATGTGATTCATGTAAAGTGCGACTAGTTCTGTAACTATGTAGGAAACGCACCTTTTATACATATATTTTATATTTAAAATATAAACTTTAAATTTAAAATTGGAACGACCAATACGAGACGTAATTGTTGCTACATTAACTATTAATATCTTATTGCATGTTGAGATTATAAGTGTATCTTATTGCTAGTTAATTACTTTACAATTAACCTCTCTATTGAAGAAGGTCGAAGGAAAATGACGTTAGAGAAGATACGTCACCATGCTCACGTCATTTTTCGTGAACCAATTTTGCCGAGGAGGTGAGTAAAAATAATGTATAAAAAAAATTATTATCAATACAATAAAACTTTAATGTTTTTCTCCAAAACATGATACATCAGTATTGTGAAGCATTCTCGAAATGACACATCAATTAAAACAGGTAGCCAATAAAAACATTTTAATTAATACAACTCATCCTCTTTTAACTATAGGGCCTCTTTTAACTATAGGGATTAGCGATAGACACCTTCCTTTCAATCCACCTCTCTCTCTTCCTCCATACAAAGACTCACCCGAAACTAATTGAAATCTGTTTTGAAGATTTGGATTCATTTCACGCCTCGCGTTCTTTTCCTTCTTCATCTTTTTCTTCTTCTCGTTTGAACTGGTTCTTATATTTATCTCTCCGGACGAATTTGAATCTAGCAACCATCCATTATTACTCTTCTCGCATCTGTGTGTTTCGTTCTTGGAGCTGTATACGTTTATATAGTGTAGTCGATTTGGTTTTTAGCTTTTTTATTCTTTCGAACTTGGCTATTTTGGGAAATAAATTAGGTGATTTGCTTCTGAGTTTGGGAAATTATTTAATATCTAAAGAGTTTAGTTTCTGATTTGGTGTTGCTTCTAAGAGTTTTGGGTTCTTTGTATTCTTGGTAAAGTGTCATACTTTCAGCGGGAAGTTTTGTACTTTCCTTTGTGGACCACTCAACTATTGAATGTGGAATGATTGCTGAGAATCTTTAGTAAGTCATCATCATCAAGAGTGTCTTTTTTAGGTTTAAGAGTGTGATTCCAGATGGAGAATGGGTTATGAGAACTTTTAAATTCAAAAGGGTTGTTAAAAAAACATGAATTTATTAGGATTATGGTTCAGTGCTTATACTCATTAGGATTCAAGAAGTCTGCTTCTTGTTTGGAACACGAGTCGAACATCTTGTTTAAGTCAGCCGATTTCGGGATTCTCGAAAAGCAAGTTTTGAGTGGGAATTGGGATAGTTGCGTAGCGGTCCTGGACAGGATTTTTGATAGTTCCAGTGATGACACGAGAAACACGGCTTTCTATCTAGGATAGTGGTTTTTTGTATTTTTTATTATTTTAATTACTTTTAAGATAATTTTTGTTTGGTGTTTGTAATTAAAAATTATTATTAATATAGTTTTTTGATAATTTTTATTGGTAATATTTTGTTTTTAGGTTTTTGTTATTATTTATTTCTGGTTATTTTTATTTTATTATTGTAATGATATTATAGACAAATCAATTTTTTTTTTTTTTTTTATATTATGATGCATTGGAGCATCATTATTAGTGTTAGCTTTCTCATCATATCTCATAAAACCTATGAACTATATAATCAATCCTAAATTTCCAAATATAACAACATGTATAGGAAAAAATTTAAACAGCCCTTCTTTTATATAAGTAATGAGCAAAAATCACTATTAAAAAGTAACCATACTTGCAATATATCCTGTATGGAAATACAACAAAAATAAACAACCAACTTGATTAGTTTTACACATGTCATACAAAATGGGTATGTGCATTATTTTTTGTAAGATGTGTTTAAAACTAATTAATTAAACAATATTTTAGTGTTTCAGTCTCTAACATTTAAAATAATGTTATTTACTCTAGAATCTATGGATCCTTACGTATTCTTCTTTTGAGAGAATCAAGAGGAAGTTATAATTTTGATACTTAATATCAAACAATTTATATTAAATTATAATTTTAAAATTTTTTTTAAAAAAGTCAAGTTATATTTATGTATTAAATAAAAGAATTTTAAAATAATTCCGCGACATAGCACGCTTATAAATTTAGAACAAAACATAAAAGTAATAATAGTGCTCCAATACATTGTGATACAAAAAAAAAAAACAAAATTGATTTTAGTCTATAATTTCGTTACAATAAAAAAAACTAACAACAAATAATAACAAAAACCTAAAAATAAATATATTTTCAATGAACATTATCCACATCTATGTTAATAATGATTTTTTATTATAAAAATCATCTTATAAAAATAAAAACAAAACAAAAGAAACCGACGCGCGAATACTATTTTAGTAATATATAATGAAGCTTTTGTCCTTATTGTGGGAAGCACCGGTTTGACCGACGAAGAGTGGTTGCCACGTGAAAACTTGGGGTTTTGTGTCTTGCACAAGAAACTTACGAGCAAAAATAAAGACTGGGGGCTTTCAGTTTTTCTTGTAAACTTCTAATTAAAGTCTGACTAGGGTCGGGCATAAAAACTTTACCCGAATACCCAACCTGGAACCTGATCCGAAAAACCGGGTTCGGGTTGGATACGAATTTGCCTATAAAACTCTATTGAATTTTATTTTCTAATACTTGTGGGTTCGGATTAGGGTCGGGTAATACCCGGTATCCGTTTGGGCACCCATTAAACCCGAAAGCATAAACATATTTATAATATTTATCATTAATATAATGTAATTATCCCAAAATATGATTATAATTTTGAATATTTCATTTAGTTTTATACCTAAATATCAAAAATAATCAAAATATCTAAAATATTTTGTTACATAAGTCAAAATTTAACTAAATTTATTGAAATTTAATTAATTTTAATTATATTTTTTCGGGTACCCGGTAGTTCGAGTACTAATCGGGTTCTAAAATTTATAACCCAAACCGACCTGAACCCGGTAATACCCAAACCAAACCGAACCCATATATCTAAAAATATTCAATGGATTCTATTTTTCTAAACCCGTTTACTCGAATCCGAATGGATAATACATGAACCCGAACGGGTTACCCAAATGCACATCCACGCATTAACTACGTTTAGTAAATTGTAATGATTAATATTCTATTTTTTAAAGTTGTATCTTCCGGTTCCACACAAAATATGGTGTTAAGATATTGATCCTGATATGAACTTTTATCACAGAAAAAAAAATTTCATAGAAAAAAAAATAAAAATAAAGTAACAATAATGTTGGATTAAGCTTGAAGATAGCTTGAGTTGGAAGCTATGCTAATTCTACCTGAATTATGGTTTAAGAGATAAGGTTCAAAGGTGTTTAGGATATAATGTAGTTTTTGTCGTGTGGTTAAGCACTGGTTTGATCGACGAACCTCGTGGTTTCCACGTGAAAACTTGGGGTTTTGTGTCATGCACGAGAAACTTGGGTACAAATACCAGGGAAAAAAAAAAGATTTGGCTTTTATTTTTGTGTTCTTAGTTGACGAAGTACTTGGTAACCTCCAATTAAAGTCTGATTAACTCATCAAACTACATTTTAGTAAATGATTAGTATTCTGAATTTTAAGTTGTACTTTCCGGTTCCACAAAAAATATCGGTGTTACCGTAAACTTTTATCATAAGGACAAAAAACATATATTCATAGATATTAAAGAAAACTTAAACTCTTAAGTATAATAATATGTCCCGTAAGCAAATAGCTCAATTAGTAAAGATCTATGACAAAAGCTTAAAGGTCGCTGTTTCAAGTGGTTATTGGGACGAGACTATATGACTTGCTTTTGGTCTCGGACCAGAGAAGATGTATATATAGGTTTAGACGCATACTCTCTTAGTTATTTTAAAAAAATAATGTGTCTAGTAGCCTGTAAAACTAGTTAAGATGATAATAAATTTTTTAAAACAATAATTAATTTGATGATAATAAGTTAAACTTAAAGTTTTAGCTTTAGGTAAAAGATTAACTAGGAATCTAACACGATATAAACATGAAATTAATTCTTTATTGAATAGATAGCCATTTCTACTTTTAGATCACTTAGTATTTGTACTAAACAGCTTAACCAATTCTTGGTGTTTTAGACGTTGGGTAATCACAATGTGCATGTAAGCAAACTTTCGAAGAATTACACTGATTTTAATTACGGATACACACATTGAAAATCGTCCTTGTTCTTTGATTGGCATGTATGAAACTAAGCATATTGCACTGATTAAGATGTAGACGTTCCTTTACTAAACTAGGCTATGTGCAACCACGAAAACTGATCAAGTGATATATAGACATGGAAAAGAGAATTCGATCTGTATACGAAAACTTTTGCATCAAGCTAGACAACTAGAGGTACTTGGTGTTTCTGATGATCTTACTTCTGTATCATAGGGATATGAATAGACGTGTGAAAGCTCTTAATTTCGCATTCTTGTTGTATACTGTATAATATTAGAGAACAAATTCAAGTAGTTTATTTATTAATTATTATACATGCATGGTACATTTTATATGAAAGAAATAACAAAACAAACACGGGAAAAAGACAAAATATTTATATTTATGCATTTATAATATGTATAGTTTAAACGGAAAACAATTATTTGGAGATACAAACATTTTTGGGATAAAGACATTATATAATTCAAAGGAAAATGAATATTACGAAAAAGATTAAAAAAAAAAAGACAAAAAAAAAAGACAGCAAGTGCAAAAACAAAATTTGTCTATTTTCGAACAAATCTAAAACATGGAAAATTGGAAACTAATTATGATCTTTCAAATGGTAGTGTAATTTAGACACGAAATTATAGAGAAAATAATCGTTTTTATATCATTATAACGTGGTAGTTGGCTTTGACATCTAACGTGACAACTAATGCAATAAATATTACAAGTTTAAGTTTAACTAACAACGTTAATTGTTTTCTGTTTGTTAGTATAGGTTAGTACTTAGTTGTACGTAGTACATATCATAAGTTTACGCACGTATCAGAATGAAATGCAAGGCCATAGGTTAGACATAGTCGGTCTCCTCTGTGACTTAGTCATGTTGACTCATTCGCCAAAGAAATAACTTGGCCAACATTGTTGACAAGACCAAAACCGCAATTTTCACCTCTTTAGATATGTTTTAGACTCTGTTTGATTGTTTATATTGTAATTAACTCGAATCCACTTGATATCGATGCCATCACTTGTATATAAAATTCAATATTATAACCTTTTACAAGTCCTGCCTATACTCCCTATGAAAGTCATATCAAGTGATAATTCAACAAGTTCAAAATTCTTTGTATGGTGTTAGATAGTCTTTTTAATCTAGAAATCTTAACAATAGTTTTGTATTCAATATTTAAAAGAATTATCATAAAAATATTGATAAGCTAACAATCATCGATGAGTCATAGTGGATTTACTGTTTGATCCCCCAAAAATCTAGTTAAAAATAAGTTAGCTGTGATGTAAAATTTAATAAATATGCGAGTCAATGAGAAAGTGGCATTTTTCAACAAGAAGAAAATGAGAAGTGGCCCATAAAGGACGTCCTTGACCATAAAATTACGACGGGTCAACTCATTAGATATGGACAAGAATCAACCAATTGACGGCGTCCACTATTACACTGTTCCTTTAGTTAAATTGGATGAGGGGAGAAGAACTTAAATTTAATAAATGAAACATTGGGAAAATAAATAAATTTATATTCGATTTTTCTCAACAAATAAACTTCACTGGAATTAAAAGATTTATTACAAAAAAACATAAATTATTGTAACATAGTTATTGTGTAGGCAGATATATGTGTTATACACTAAAAGAAATATTACAATTAATAGAAGAGAGTTTGATGATTTTCATAAAATAGTTTTATTTGCTAACGGATCTTCCAACTTTATATTTGATTTCTTTGCGTTGTGATTTGTGATGCAGCATATGATGGGCTTTTACGTGGATGTTTATGGATTTGGATCCATTAGATTTGTTAGCTTATTTTATTGATAATTATTTGATATTGGAAAGGATTAGGATTAGAATATTTAGTGTTTATATATTTCCTTAGTTTTAGATTTGAGTTTATCATAAAACGTGTATAAAAGGATCTAACCCTCACATGTACGGAAATAATTGATTATTGAATAAAAAATTTAATTTGAAGAGAGCTTTGTATAAGCCTAGAGAGGAGGACTCTCACACTAAAAATCTTACCTTGAGTAGGACCTTAGAGGAGGACTCTCATCCCTATCCGTTCTCATCCCTATCCGTTCTTAGCTTCCGCACCGCATCATTTGGTATCAGAGCCGAAACGGTTCTTCTCATGGCAGTGTATATTCCCAAGTTCTACGGTGGAATTCGTGTTGATTCATTCTTAGATTGGCTCGCGGATGTTGAAGACATATTGATGCTTCAAAGTGTTCCGGCTGATGAACAGGTTTCGCTTGTGACTAAGAAGTTTCGAGAACATGCATCAACATGGTGGCAGCAAGTGAAGAAAACACGCAAGAAAGCTGACAAGAGTCCTATCAAATCATGGGATAAACTCAAGCAAAAGCTTTGTGCAACCTATCTACCTCGTCATATGATGTATAATCTTTTGACGAATATGAAACAAGGAGCACGATTGGTTCAAGTCCACAACGTTGTCGATGAGCATATCTACGATGTTGTTGGTGATGATTTGTGTACTCTGAAACTCGCCTCCGATGAAGACAGTGATGTTGTCGAAGTGAAAGAACCCGACAACATGGAAGACGAAGACGTCTTTGTCGGCGTAGAAAACGGCGATGAGTATGCCTATGTGGATGGCTCTAATTCTTTTCCTTTGGTGTATGATGCCGAGCAACAGTTCGCTGTCAAAGTTGCTGAAGATGATTTGGTGTACGATGTCGTGGTCTTCACCGATGGTGAAGAAGATTTTGTCAACGCCAATGCTATAGAAGTTGAAGATGATTTTTTCAACACCAATGATATGGAAGACGATGATGATAACAATGATACTGCAGATTGTTATAGACATGGCGATCTTCTTAAAGAAGAAGACGGTGATCTTAACTTTGTAGGAAAAGATTCGAGGATGAAGATGGTGACACCTTGGGGAAGTTGGGCTTCTAAAACTAAAGGCCCATTGATCTCATCTCACGAAGAAAATGTGGCGTCTACGAGGAAAAGTCAAATATTAATCATTACACTTAGCTTTGATTATTATTGGATAATTAAGTTTAGTACGGTGAAACAAGGTTATATTTCTGTACGTGTGAAATATTATCAGTGGAAGAGAAGAAGGAAAAAAAGGCGATGGATAAATGCGGTCAAATCCATGGTTCAGATTCGAGGTCGAATCTTCTCCAACAGGGGGAGAACTGATGCAGCGTATTATTCATTATTGTTGGGCCTAGGTGTTGTGTTTCTTGCCCAACAAGTTACAGATTTGACGTAGTTGTTTAGGTAGCTCGTTAATTTTCTATTTTTATTTTGGAAGAAGATATACTTTTTACTATTATGATTAGGATTAGAATATTTGGTGTTTATCTTCTTTCCTTAGTTTTATATTTGATTATCTCTGAGCTTTGTATAAGCGTAGAGAGGAGGACTCTCGCACCCATAAAGATCTTACTTTGAGTAGGACCTGAGAAGAGGACTCTCATCCCTATCCGTTCTTAGCTTCCGCACCGCACCGCATCAATTTGTATGTATACCTTGTGGTTAAAACTTGTTTTTTTCTTAAAACATAATATTAAATAGCATTATCGTATCATTTGCAGATGCATGATCTTCATAAAATTTCATCTATAAACATCGGTAACACATGCCTCAACCATCACATTTGAGTAATACTAATCAAAATTTGTCGCCAATAGTTAACAAAGCCCACATGTACTACTATCGACATCTTAATCCGCAAAAGACAAATTAATGCAGCCATATATAATTCCATCAAACAGTCAATAGATTTACAATCAGATTGTAATGAATCTCTTTTGTTAAGGCATAAGACTGATGTTACGTTTGGAGAAACACAAACACTATTAGATCCAACCATTGTCGAACAACACCATAGTATACCATCGAATTCATTGTCCCAATAAGATATTAAGAGAAATCCAAGGCGGTTTATGAAATTTTGCCAAGGGATAAGAACCACAAACCGCCGGAGTTTTCTCTCAGCAGACAAGCACCCGTATGTCTGATACAAAAAAATTAGAGAGCAGATTGCGGACAAACTCTTTTCGAGAGAAAGAGAAAACGAATATGAGACTTGCTTGAAGAGTCTTCCATTTTATCATATATATAATTCCATTTTTTAGTTTTAAAACTCCTAAACTCCTAAACTATATATACAAAAGAATTATAAAATCGTTTCCAGTAAATTGTTAACTGTTTACATCAAAATTGTAAGGTTCATGAATAAATTAGGTTAAAATTAGTTGTATATGGTATTTGTAGCAATATGTTTTTGTTATTAAATTATCCTCCAAAATAGATTTTAAACCTTTTAATTATGTGATAAAGCTAATCAAATGAAAAACAAATCTTGGATTTTGAAGCCTTCCAATATTTTCTTGTATATTTTAATTTGTTAAACTAAAAAAATCTTATGGCAAAAGAATTTATAATATATAATTTTGTAATTATAAATCCAAACAGATAATAATAATATGTATTGTTGGTTCAATGGAAACTTAATAAAATATTTGCATAAATTGCATGTAAACTTTCTAAAAAGATATTTATCGATTAACCTGTCTGTCACCTGTGACGTCGACCTATGTATCTCGGGGGAAAGATATGTATGTAGAAATGTCAATGACATGTAACCCCATCATGTTATAATTATCATGGCTCTACCCATGGCGCCTCCATGCCATTGACATTTGGCAGATCTGAGGTTCTGAACGTGGGTGAGGTAAGAACACCATGCTCACAAGATAGGAGTTGACTACATCGTCACGGAGCCATCTCATTAATGAAAATGGTACTAAATATAACTATATAAATAACTATAAACATAACAAAACCAAGTTTCTTGTATCTCTATCTTTCGTAAAATCCAAGAAACACAACCTTTTTATACAAATGGCTTACGCCGGCTTACTTGAAGTCTTCATAACCTTTATTGTCTTTATCTTCTTCCATTTCTTAATCCACAAGAAACACCATCAAATCTTACCTAGAAACTGGCCGGTTCTTGGGATGCTTCCTGGTGTTCTCATCATGCTTCATAGGATTAATGACTATGTTGCAGAGATTCTCGAGTTATCCAACTTAACTTTTGTATTCAAAGGCCCATGGTTCTCTGGAATGAACATGTTGATCACAGCAGATCCTGCAAACATTCAACACGTTTTCAGCTCCAACTTCACCAATTATGACAAAGGACCGGAGTTCAAAGAGATTTTCGATTTTCTAGGCAACGGGATCTTCACTGCTGACTCAAAACTCTGGGAGGATATGAGGAAATCCGCACTGGTCGTGCTTAGCCATCAAGGGTTTCAAAGCTTCTCATTGAGGACCATCACACGTAAAATCAAGAACGGGGTTGTCCCGGTCCTTGATCACTTTGCAGAGGCGAATATGATTTTTGATTTACAAGACGTGTTCCAGAGGCTAGCATTCGATGTAACCCTTACTCTAGTAGCAGGCTACGACTCAAATTCTCTTTCCATTGAAATGCCGATGAACGAGTATGCAAAAGCTATGGATGATGCCGAAGAAGTGGTCGTGTATAGACATGTTAAGCCTATGATCTTGTGGAAGCTGCAAAACTGGATTGGAGTCGGAGAAGAGAAGAAGATGACCAAAGCAAATGCTGCTTTCGACAGATCATGTGCGAAGTATATATCTGCCAAGAGAGAGGAGTTAATAAGTCGTTGTCGCTCCAATATTGGAGAAGAAGCTCATGATGTGGATTTATTAAGCGTCTACATGAATCTAGATGCTTCCAAGTATGAGCTTTTGAAGCCAACAGATGATAACTTCCTCAAAGACATCATCAAGAGTTTCATGCTTGCTGGAAGAGACGCCATTGCAACAACTCTCACTTGGTTCTTTTGGCTGCTCTCCAAGAACCCTGAAGCTGTGACCAAAATCCGCCAAGAGATCAACAACACGAACCTACCAAGTTCCGGAATGAGTTTAGATGCAGACAAGTTAAACAAGATGGTGTATTTACATGCTGCGCTGTGTGAATCACTACGCCTCTATGCGCCAATCCCGTTCGAGCGGAAGTCTCCCATAAAGCAAGATGTGCTTCCAAGTGGACACAAAGTCGATGCAAATTGGAAGATTCTGTTCTCTGTTTATGCGTTGGGGAGGATGAAGGCCGTGTGGGGAGAAGACGCGTCTGAATTCAAACCTGAGAGATGGATCTCTGAGAGAAATGGAGGCTTAAAACATGAACCTTCTTTCAAGTTCTTCGTGTTTAATTCCGGTCCAAGAAATTGCTTGGGGAAAAACTTGTCTTTCTTGCAGATGAAGACAGTGGCTGTTGAGATAATAAGAAATTATGACATCAAGGTCGTTGAAGGGCACAAGATCGAGCCAGCATCTTCCATAGTCCTTCACATGAAACATGGCCTCAAAGTCACAGTTGCTAAGAGATGCTTAGTCTCATAAACTCAAAGAAGGACAATATTATCAAACTTGTAACTTCTTAAGAAATATCATTGATAAATGAAACATCATTTGAGAAATCCTAGATGCAATATAAACAAATTATCCGTGAATTCTAGTAACCAAAGATCAAGAAACCTGAAACAAGTGAGCTAGGTTAAGCTTTCATAGTTGAATCTCGTCGTACATAACAAGTTAGGTTATGTTTCATAGTTTCAATCATTCTTACTAATTTTCCATAAAGATCATATCTCTTGTTCAATCTTGAATTTGAACATCCATTTTTATTTCTTTTTTTTGCAAATGATGATGATATAAAATAAAAGACAGGATTGATGATACAACTTAAAATAGGAAATTAAAGCATAAGGATGTTCTTTGCGAACATATACGCTTCATCATTTTTATTAAAAGGGGGGGGGG